>NC_063347.1:36536713-36571067 GCF_021869965.1 Rhincodon typus
GTGAGAGAGAGAGAGTGTGAGAGAGAGAGAGTGTGAGAGAGAGAGAGTGTGAGAGAGAGAGAGTGTGAGAGAGAGAGTGTGAGAGAGAGAGTGTGAGAGAGTGAGAGAGTGAGAGAGTGAGAGAGTGAGAGAGTGAGAGAGTGAGAGAGAGTGAGAGTGTGCGTGTGAGAGAGCGAAAGCATGTGTACACGCATAGATTTTTCAATGAAAGGAGTTGCTTAGTCCTCCTGGGCACTGTCAACATTGACACAACTCAATGTTCAGTTCACAATTTCTGAACAACTTGTATTTACATAGCGCTTTTAAAAATGAAACACTGTCCCGAGGCATTTCTCAGAAGTACATTCGGACAAACACAGATATCAGGCCAACAGAATGAATTGGAAAGTTTTTTTTTTAGAAAGAGGTGTGCCCTCAGCTCTCCCCCACCACCACTCCCAGGCCTTGCTCCCAGGCTATGCCTTCCCTTCCCTCTGTGGATTGCCATCCCATCTTGGGTACTTGTTCTCGACCTTCCTTTCTTCCTATAGATCTTGGCGTTCCCCAGCTCACCTTTTATCATAGAATAGCTGGGTCCATGAGATACACAGAATCAGATCACCATGCTTACAACAAGATCAAGCTTCTAAAAAATGTATCCCCATATATTTATTTTGCCCAATATGAAATGTTTACACTTCCCCACAGAGACACAGCCAATTCATTTAAATCCAGGAAGCAGGATCATAGAGTCTTAGCAATGGCTTGCCGGATTACATGGAGCAGTAAGGGAGGAGGTCCAACCCACTAAGTTTCTGTTCTTCAGTAACTCCCTGCAGCACTGGAGACCAGCTTGATTTAAGTACTAAATCAGTTACTTAAGGTCAGCTTTGTGGCAAAACTTCATAAGTTTTATCACCATGCATAGGGTGTGTTGTACACATACCGGAGGCAACTATATGCATCAGGTGCTGGACTGGTTGATACCACGGACGTCAACATATACATTTATTTAAGAGAGAGGCTGACACAGAAATTGAAGTTGCAGAAAGCCGGTGATGACAGGTCACTCAGCCTTCACATCTGTTCTATCATTCAATCACACTATAGTTCACCAGCATCCAAATTCCATCTCCCTATGGTAGCACCATAACCTTGCCCCACAAAAATCCATAGTTCTCAATTTTCCACCAAGGGTTGAAGAGGTGAACAGATTCCTTTTCCAGTTCCACTCCTCCACTGGTCATACCAAAGTAAGAATTCAAAAAGGGCAGTGGCATTGCCAATTTATAGGTATCAGACTGTACTTAGTTTAGTATCAGAAACAAGTCAGCCAGGTTTCTTTAGTTAATAAATAATAATTAGTTTACTGCAAACAATACTTACTCAAGCAAAGACTATTAACAACATAAGGTTTGAACTGTGCAAATAAGTATAACTACCATTCTTGAAAGTCATGCTTACAAAAAACCCTGCCAAGTCTGAGAAAAAACATAAAACTCTGCACAGTTTTATCTTAAACATACTTTGACCAAGTAACAGATAAACACAGGAGAAAAGGATTATTCACAGATTTTCCAAAATATTGATTGTGAGCCAAAATCTAGTTGCATTTATAAGCTGTTAGCAGTGGAGTGTGAATCATTTGGAGCTGGGTGATTTTCTTTTCCCTGGAGATAATGAGATAGATTCTGTAATCATCTTTAGAAACCCTCCACAAGTAGTGATAACCAGTACTAGTGAAGCCAGTGTCCCACACTCACACAATAATGAGAGGGCTTTTAGCCAAATGGCTATTGTTCCTCAGGCAAGTCAAGCCAGACTCCAACACACTCTAAAGCTGACTGTCCAATCACTTTTGAACTTTCCGAATGGTCAAATGAATGCTTCTCAATAAGTCCCACCTCCGTTCCTCACAAAATCGAATGTAGAATATTATAATATTCACAGACTGCTGGCTTGCCCAGCGAAACTGGAACTGCCTTGTAATTTTCAAATGACATTCACCCCAACATTTTGGTTGGAGTGTCAGGACCATGGGTCAGAATCCTGAAGTACTGTGGACATTTTTAACGTCTTTTTGAAATAGGGTTGATACAGCCAAAAATGGCTACAAATGTAAATCATGTGGCTGTCTAGACAAAGAGACCAACAGAATCTTACATCTATAGATGAACAGAGATTTTCAAATTTCAGCCTTTCAAAGGAAAGGGGAGGTAAGAAAACTGGACTGCAATCTCTTGTGACTACAAGGATAATGAGGCTTGACAAACCCCAGCTCAACAAGTCACCCCATGCACATCATGCTCCTAACTACATACACATTCTGCATATTTCTCTTGCGCAAGTTCTGGGTGTTAAAAAAAGAAGTTTCAACTTAACTGCAGTAGGCTACTGGGACTGCTTGGTTTTTATCGTACCATCCTGTGCTCAAGCATGAGGTGCTGTCAAGGTCACAGTCAAGGGAACATCCCCTAGTATCCCCTGTGTTGCAGGTAAAGCTAGTCAGCTAGCTAACAGCCAGACGGAAGGAAAATGGGCAACAAAAGAATCCTTGCACTCGAATGCTAGAATTCAACCACGGCTAAAAGGAATCAGAACTACAGAATTTCAATCAATCTGCAAAACTAAGATTCACGAAACCAACTGTTCAACTATCACCGTCAACGCTATTGGTAATATCCACAGCAACAACCACAACTTTCAGTTATCTGCTCTTCACAAAACATTCAAGAGACGGATCAATATATCTGCTCTTTTTTCAAGTTTTATCCTTTTAGACTCAACTCTCATTTCTTATCCACATGTGTACATTCTTCCCACGTTTAGTAATTAATAAACTTACTTGTATTGTTCACTTAAGAATGCCTGGAAAAATTGCGTCCTTTTTAAAGCATAAGTTTAGTTGGTCTGGAAGAAAGATACGAAACTTGGTAGTTGTGATGAAAGAACTCATGAGAATTAGACTGGTATCGGAGGGAAATCCATCACAGTTGAATTGCAACAGGGAGCATAGCTAATTCTCCTCCGAATGAAGTAAAAGCACAGCAATTTAAATAGTCATAAACCTTTATATACTGGGTTTCTGGTGGATTGGTTAGTTTTAGCCAGATATTGCTTCAGTGAGTGAACTCTAACGTCAGTGGCATCTGTAGCTAATACACATTAATACATAGCAATTCTGATGTTATTGCTCAATGTTGAACTGCAGTCTTTAAGATCTCAGTTCCAAGAGGCAGTAATGGCAAGCCTCAAGTTCCTTTGAAATTTATTCCAGGTAATCATGAGGGAAGATTCCAGAATCTCCCAGTGCTCACTATTTCGCACTCTCCTTTGAAAACATGTATGGTTCTTTTTGGGTGACAACAGATTCTACTCTTGAAAATGATAAATCCATCAACCAAAAGATCTGACCTGCTAATGAAGATCCATAATTGTGAATCAGGATAAACATTTTATATTTCTTGAAACTCAATAACAAGCAGTGTTGGCATAAGTTAAAAGAATTCTTATGATACATAAGAAAGCAGAGCAAGCATAGGCCATTCAGTCCACTAAGCTTGCTCTACCATTCATTAAGAATTTCAACCTCAGCTCTACCATTTCATACTATCTGCATATATTTCAGTGAGATCACATTCATTCTTCGAAACCTTAGGGAATATGGACCCAATCTACGATTCAGTCTCATCTCATTGATTCTTGGGACAAGACAATTGCACAATCTGGTCCATCTTCATGGAGATCTGTCCAAGACTATTAGAGGTCACTTAAGGGCCTTATCCTCGTAGCCACTTTATCCACTGGAAGCAAGGCCAACACCATGTGGGAAATTACCATCTTTAGCTGTACAAGCTGATGCTGAACAAGACAGTGGAACTTTCTTTATAATCCCCCTATGCCCATTGGATGCTCCCTGCCATCCCCACAACATCATCCCATCCCCTCAAAACCAGTTCCCATACTCTCCTCCCCATCTTGCTGGGGCCTACCAGCCCTGGCCCACTGATATTCCAGACTTGGCTCAAGTCTGGGCTCCTCTTCATTGAGACTGCAAGCAGTCCCAGTAGTGGCTATCATTTTTTCCCGGTGCTTCTGGGACTACACAACTACGAGCCATCTGATTGGTCAGCAACTCTCTAAAACCAGTCTTCATGACATTCTGGTTGAAATCTCAACTTCAAGCAACACTTCTCCAAGTGTCAAACTATTGAGGATCAATGTAATGGTCAGGCTCCCACTGAGTTTACAGGCTGTCAACGTCTACAAAAGCTGTAAAATCCAGTCCACATTGTCTGTTATCTGTCATGTTCCTCGCCACTTACATAGCCTGTCTAAATCCTTATGCAGTTTCTTGACATCCCCATCATAGCTTAATTTTCCCCCTATTCTCAACAAACTTGAATATTGTCCATTTGATCCCATAAGCCATTGACAGAGATTGTAAATAACTGAGATTAAAGCACATATTCTTTAAGTACCCTGCTTTTTGCAGCCTGTCATTCTGAAAATGACTATTTACTCTTTACCAGTTTTCTGCTAACTCATTTTCAATCCATACTAATGTATGACCAGCAATCACTTGAGCCCTAATTTTCTTAATAGCATCTTGTGTTTACTGTTCTCTTATGTAACTTGATACATTTATTTTAATAGTAGCTTTAGCTTCTCGTTAGCCACAGTAAAACGACTTCTTCAGTGTGGTTTTGTTGGTTTGTGAAAATCATGAATCAATTCTTTAAATGCTTGATTTTACTGTATACAATCCTGTCTGTATTCCAATTTTTCAATCTATCTTGTGCAACTTGTCACTCATACCTATGTAGTTCTCTTTGTTCAGACCTTATTTTCAGGCTTGACGAAATCATTCTGAAACTTAATGGAGAACATTAATGTATTACAATCATTCTTTTCCACAGGCTGCTTTACTGTGGGTTATTAATTCATCATGTTTTAAGATATAACATTAAAATTTAAAAGGCCTGTTTCCTAACTGGTAAACTATCTTAACCGCATTCATGAACTTCTCCAATTTGTTAATACAAATTTGGTTTTTCCGGATGAGATAATCACTTAGGTCCTCAATGATTACTGGATTTTCCTCATTAGTTGTACATCTAACATCCTGAATTAACACTCAGCCCAACATTACAAATATTGCTCACAAACATGTAAACTATGGCTACCAGTGAGTTGAGTCCCTTACCAGTTCCTGGATTTACCCAAAGCTTGAGCTGAAGTCCATCAAGATACAGACACATAATGCAGATATGCTCGTCCAATTTCTTCATGCAATCTATAAACTCTTACATGCTGTGGTGGCAGCCACCAGCTGACCTGCCACCATCATCTAACATTAAATAATTAACTGAAACAAAGGTAAGCAACTTGTGTTTAGTTTTTAAATTAATGACTTGATACAGTTGGAGTTAAAGATAAATAAAATTCAAGTTCATCTGTAACTCCCTGATGCATTTTTTCTGATCATGATATCCCCTGATGCATTTGGCAATGTTTTTATTCGGGGGTTCACTGACTCTCAGCCCACCAGTCGCCCGGTTCGCAATCTTGTCCATTTCAATCACATCACTCTTGGAATGAGAGGGATGGTTGGTCATGGGATGAGGCCGGGGGTGGGGAGATTTTGAAACTAGTCAAGTCCACATGGAGACCATTGGGTTGTAGATGGTCTCAATGTCGACTTTACTAGTTTCAAAATCTCCCCACCCCCAGACTCATCCCATAACTAACTCTCCCTCTCAACCCCGCCTCCTTGACCTGTCCGTCTTCTCTCCCATCTATCCACTCCTCCCACCTCACTGACCAATCCCCCCCACTGCCTACCTGCACTCACCTATCACCATCCCACCTACCTTCCCCAGCCCCACCCCTTCTCTCTCTATTTATTTCAGAGTCCCCTTGCCCTCCTCCATTTCTGAAGAAGGGTCCTGACCCGAAACATCAGCTTTCCTGCTCCTCTGATGCTGCCTAGCCTGCTGTGTTCCTCCAGCTCTACACTGTTATCTATAGGTAGCTAAATCAGCAACTTTGTTGATTACACTATCTTAACACCTTTTAGGCCATTTTAATCATCACAATTTTTCGAGCAAAGCTGCAATGTTCTGTGTTGTCTTGAGTCTTGGGATTACTTTCTGACTCCTCCTTCGTTCTCTCAGTCTCTCTCAAGGTCAACTCAAGGATCAGACTGTGGCAGTGGGAAGAAAAACAGGTCGTGGCAGCAGCGACATTCTCCAACACAGTACGTGTGCATTGTCGGTTACATTCTTTCATTCATAGAATCCCTACAGTGTGGAAACAGGCACTTCAGCCCAACAAGTCCACACCAACTCTCAGAGCATCCCACCCAGACCCATCCCCCTACAACGCACCTAATCAACACATCCCTCAACACTATGGGCAATTTTCCACGGCCAATCCACCTCGCCTGATATTTTTGGACTGTGGGAGGAAACTGGAGCACCTGGAGGAAACCCACGCAGACACGGGGAGAATGTGCAAACTCCACACAGATAGTTGCCTGAAGGTGGAATCGAATGTGGGTCCCTGGCACTGTGAGGCAGCAGCGCTAACCACTGTGCCACAGTGCCGCCCATTCTACGTCATCGCTCTGCACCTGCTGTGTATACTATCATCGCTGCTTATGAATGGACTCTGGCCAGCTAGGAATTATAAATTACAGAATGGAATCACAGAAGTGTCGATTTAGAATCCTCTGGATTGCTTTTAATAACCACCAAGAGATTGATGGGTGAACCTGGTCAACTCCCGGCCTTTCTGGGAGGTTTGGCAACCCTATCTTCTCTGGCTGTACTACATTAATCCTGTTAAAAATACACAAATTCCTTCCTTATCGACAGAATAATGCCTGTACCATTCACTCTCCAGGAGCTGTGGGAATACAACAAAATCTTTCTTTTCATCTGACTTGAAGTAAAACATTCACTCTTCAACTTGATTGCCAAAGTAAAATACTCTGAGTTCATAGTTCATTCATAATTAATGTTTAACTTGACTTTAGTAGACTTTTAACAAGAGACAGAAACATTGTTTTTTTTGTGTCTCCTTTCTACTATGCAACAACATATTAAAAGGTCTCTCCATGAAGTTAGACCAAATTGTTTTCAATAAAATTATTAAAAAACATTAAATGGGCCATAAGATATAAAGAAAATGATAACTTATTGGTCATCTGACCCTTTTTTCACAACTCAACATACTTTTATCTATTTGTGCTCTGTGACACTATAATAGGGTACGTTATACAGGAGAAAGAACATTTCTTTGTTTAATCTAAAATTTCAGTAGTAGATCATTCTGACGGCGCTTATGGAAGATTGTCAGTTCAAAAGTAACACTTGCTGGAGTTAATTTTCACTATGGATGCAGAAATATTACCATTATGTTCCTTTATCCTTGCAATTAAATCAAAGAGAATCATTCACATTCGATATGCTTCGGTGAGGTGAATACGGTAATTCCAACTCCTAGAACAGATGCTCTTTCTCCATATTAAAAAAAAAAGCATCACTTACACATTAGGGTGAAAGTAATGTCTCTATAAAATGTTAAAACATATGACTGTATCGTATCATACGTATATATTAATCAGATTCCTACTGTTTACAACATTTCTTCCAAGTACTTGTCATGTAATTAAGGCTTCCTCTATTGGTGTGAAGTGCAAATCATGTTTGTTACTAGGCGTACAACTTCAAATTATTCCACCTCTTTTTGCCAGAGATACCTAGTCAGACTAAGAAAATGTAGTACAAGTTGCCGCAGAGACAATTTAGTCGTGAAGGATATCATAATGGTCAAATTCAAGTCAACATCTAAAGACAACGTATAACGTGCATTGGTTTATTTCAAAACTGGAAATGACAAATGTAGGCCACATTTGGAATATGACATAATGTTTTGATCACCACACTATCAGAAGGATATGGAGGCTTGGAGAGTGTACAGAAACAGTTTACCAGGATGTTGTTGGTTTGGAAGATGTTAGCTATGAGGAGAAATTGGACAACCGGTCTATTTTCACTTGAATGTTGGAAGCTGACAGGCGACCTGATAGAGGTTTATAAAATTATGAGAGGCATGGATACTCGGAGTCTTTCCCAGGGTAGAAATGTCAATTACTAGGGGATATAGGTTTAAGATAAAAGGCAGAAAGTTTAAAGAAGGTGGGACAGGCAGGTTGTTTTTTTTAAAAACACAGTGTGGTAAGTGCCTGGATTGCGCTGCCAGAGGAGCTGGTACAGGCAGATACAATAGCAACATTTAAAGGCATCTTGACAGATACATGGATCGGCAGGTAAGAGAGAGATATGGACCGCATGGAGGAAGAAGTTTTTTAGTTTAGAAAAGACGTCATGTGTCGATGCTGGCTTGGTGGGCCTCTTCCTGTCCTGTACTGTTCTTTTCTTTGTTCTTTGATTGATTCATCTAGATATAGTTGGGATCTTTCAGTTGAAAGTACTGTGGCAAATCATCACAGAGAAATTCTCTGAGAAGAACCAAAAATAAAGGAAATTCCAATGCATCTTTTGTGCCCTTGAAATCTTGTACTCAGAATATTTTATTGTTGCGGTTGAGAATGCCTTTGTGCCCCTTCTATCCGTTTACTCCACTACTGTTATTAATCTCATCAGACTCAGGACCATGAATCTGGGATGAAGATTAATGTTGAAAGCAGCATAGGCATAACAGTCCAGAGGCTTCCTTATGTGATATAAATTCAATGATTCAATGAAGTTGCGCAGACACAATTTGGCCTCGGGTCAGTTAGATGTCAGCATTATGCGATGGGAAGTGTGAGATTTATATATATTCAAATATCATTTAGTTCAGAATTTGGATTTTAAATTCCTGACATTTGGATTTTAATCTCTGTCTTTGAGGCAGTTTAATGATTAACCTCTCGGTATTTCTAGTGCTGTGTTTTTTTTGTTTGAAAACCAACATGAGAGAGAGATTTCCTGCAGTGCTCATGGGAATTTGTTTGCACTGGGAGAATTTTACAAGCGGACAAAATAACCCTTGAAATGCATTAGCTTGTTTCCAGATGGAAGAATCAGGAATACTTTTCTTGCTAATGAAAACACCTATAACATGGAAAGTGTTTTGGCTTCAGTTTATAGAAATCCTGGTGGAAGTTAGATGTGTGAAACAGTTTCTCCTGAAGAAAGAAGACAATTTACAACTGTTAAGGAAAGGTTACCTCAATTTGAAAGGTCTAGGCCAGATGTGTTTGATTAGAGCCTTGCAAAGGTTATATGAAGCTGAGAAAATCTAAGCTCAATTGTGTAAAATAGTCAAAGAAGAAGCTATCAAACTTTCAAGACTAGAAACTGGAGGAAAGTGACAGTTAAATCAAACCAATAGACATGAAAGAGAAGGGATTCTCTCTGGTGCTTGTATCCTATAAAGAAGTGCTGTTGGGATAGATGGAAAATTGTATATTACCATGTGTTTCAAAATCATTAAAATTGTATAATATATAAATAGTTTTGTTTACTCTATTTTATCTTCATTTATTTAATGTGGTAGACTTCTGTTATATTGTCAAAACCAAAACTACAGCATGGCATGTTTATGTTTTAGTGAATGACCACCTCACTTATAATAAAAAAAATACTATCAAGCCAGGTGTTTGCCTGGGATCTCACTTGTTCGTTAATAATATTATTTTGTATTATAACATCTGGGGGCTCATGTGTGATTTGAATCCCCAGGGTTCAAGAAGAATATTTGTCTTTCTTTTTGCAGTGAAGGATACGTGGTAATTCTGGAAATAAAATGGCTTTGTTCAAGTGACATTTATTGGATGGAATCTGAAGACTGCTTAGACGTTTCTGAAAGTGGAAGATATAATAGTGAATTATTTGAAATATTTGACTAAAGCACAGTTGACAGAGTTGGCAGATAAATCAAAGGTAGAAGTAAAAGTAGAAGCTTGTTATGATGAGATACTTCAAACATTTATCCAACATTTAGCATTGTCAGAAAGAAGCCTGAAATTGGGGTATCATAGTTGGAAACAGTTAAATCACAGCCAGAAATGAAATAAAATTGACTTAGTGAGAAAGAAAATAAAAAGACTTGAGTTCGAGGATAAAGAAAAACAGACAGGCAAAAAGTTAAGAAAACTTGAAACAGAAAAGGAAGGGAATTAAAAACAGGGAGATAGAACAAAAAGAAACTTGAACAAATTAGGTATTAAGTTGATGATGGGCAATGACTTTATTGAATGGCATCACAGTTGCTGGAGCTCATCTATCATGATGATGCCAAAACCAGATGGACCACAAAGATTCTGTATTGGTTAGTGCAAAGTCAATGTGATAACAAAAGCAGATTCATATCTTATTCAGACATTGAACAAATTGGGGATGCACGATTTTTCAATAAGTAAAATTGATTGCTATAAGGATAATGGCAAGTTCAAGTGACTGATAGAGCCAAAGAAATATGAACTTTTGTAACACTGGCTGGGCTTCACCAATGCAAATCATGCCATCTGGAATGAGAATCATAACAGCAAAGTTCCAATAATTCACCAATAAAGTTGGCAGGACTGCATAATTATGCTATGTCAATCATTTGGTTGCTTTTTGTAAAAGCTGCAAAGAACATTTACACCTCTTAACTGAATTGTTTGATAAGCTTCCGAAAGTGAATGTAGTTAGAAAGCTGGCTAAGGTGTCTTATTTAGGCCATACTGTGGGACAAGGCCAAGTATCTCCAAGACAAGTGAAACTAAGGCCTATTTGGATCTTCTCATGCCCAGGACAACACAGGAAACTTTGCGATAAGTGGGCATGATTTTATCACAAGTCTGTTTTGAACTTTGGCACTGTTATCGCACCTTTAACTAATTTGTTGAAAAAAAGCAGTAAAGTTGAATGGATCCAGCAGTGTCAGAGTGCCTTTGAAAACCACGTAGTGAAGTAAAACTGACCTTGAAAATGGGCAGGGTTTCCTGAGTTCACTATGTACAAGCTTAATATTTCATGGATCATTTTGTAATTGGAGACAGCATTGGCAGCTTCATCAGGCAGATGATGAACTGTCAATAGTTTTCTAATTCCTTCCCACACCATTGGCAGGTTCACTCCATTCATATCCTTCCCCTCTCATCGACATAGATTTTTGCTAAAAATGACATCAGATAATGGAAAATGGAAAAAGAAGCAAAATGGCAAGTAAAAGCTCCTTTTTCAAAGTACGCCGAACAAGAACCAAGCTGTTAATCATTCTACGACATACATGATAGAGGGCTAGCTAAATCTAAGCATATGGGATACTTCTGAACTCTCTGTAAAATGACGGCAGGAAAGTTTAACTGAGATTTTAGAATTAGACAACTTGGTGTCAGGTAACAATGACTTCATCAGACTGCTGACACATAATCAGCTCCAGATATCCCACCTAATCATCAAGCAACTTGAATAAAAGGGTTTCTGAACATGCTTATGTACTCCCCCTAATGCAGGCAATCTAGAGTTGAACTCTTAATGCCAGTGATAAATGGAGTTTGACACAAAGCACTTTACAGATTTTAAAAAGACTCCAAGGATCCTTTACGCATTCAAAATCATACAGTTTGAAGTCTCTTTTTAAAAGGACCTGTCACTGCTTTGTGGAGGGAAACTGTATCCTTGAATTCCAGCACAGCAAGTCTCATTGTTAAGATTGAACGTCAAACATAAACCACATTTTTGCACTACTCATGACATTTGTGACATGTTTGTGAATAGTCACAAAGTTCTGTCCAGTGGAACGATGCCCTTAAAGCAAACTTAACTAATCCTCAAGACACAAGAATGAAAATAGGATAGGTTTATGCTGGCATTTATCATTATGAAACAAACATTCTTATTGTTTTGATGCATGCATAGACATATCTCAACACATGATACAGCAATTAGCTCAGATGGCAGGGTTTTGTACGGTTTTTGTACACCTTCACTGTAACTTCTAAAATAAAGACAGAACACACAAAGAAATTTATAAACAGGGAGCTGAAAAATTAATTGAATTATGTTAAATTTTATGTCAGACATCAGACCTTTTATATTTCTCATCAGTGTACTGTACATATATTCAGATCAGTGGTCCATTCAGTGTTCATGCACTGTACCAGCAATCTCACAGCAAAAACTACATAAAATATACTGGTTTGTAATTATAGATAAATTTATACAAATTTATATATGTTTTATACAATTTAACTAGTCTTCTTCAAGGCTGACAGAGATGCATTCATCATTAGTTTAACAAAATTCATCAAGTTGGCACATTTAAATGAAATTAAAAATGATAAACACTTGCACAGGGCAGGGTTACCCTGACTATTTCTTACATTTTGTTCAGATTGGAGGGGAACACATTTCTCATAGGCAAGTAAATGAATTTTTTCAATCTTCATGCAAGTTAACAGCATTAATGAGAATCAAATTTGTTGTTTAATGTTGCAAACTCAACGTCTTCACTTTCAATATATCAGCTGGATTGAAACTGCAGAATATCTTGTTCAAAAATGTCCTGAAACCAAAATTTTCCTAATTGTGGATTGCACAGCAATTGAAAGAAGTGCAGCATCCTATTGCAAGTGATGGCATAGTGGTAAAAACGTTGATTCGTAATGCTGCAGGTTTGATAGCAACTTGGTTGTTGCGAGTTCAATTCCAGTCCATTGTCACCCAATTAATGTTATTTTGATTTGAGAAGCATCCTTTCTTTTTCTAAATGTTTCTGTTTGATTGTGTTTGATAAGCTACAAAAAGACAACTTGATTGGACCAAGAGCAGAGCATCAACATCCCTCACAAGTGGGCAGCACTGCTGCCTCAGAGCGTCAGGAACCTGTGTTCAATTCCACCCTCAGGTGACTGTCTGTGTGAAGTTTGCACATTCTCCGTGTCTGCTTGGGTTTCCTCCGGGTGCTTCGGTTTCCTCCTACAGTCCAAAGATGTGCAGGCTACGTGGATTGGCTACGTTAAATTGCCCATAGTGTTCAGGGATGTGTAGATTAGCGGGATGGGTCAGGATGGGATGTTCTGAGGGTCGGTGTGGACTTGTTGGTCCGCAGGGCTTGTTTCCACACTGCAGAGATTCTATAATCTAAATCTAAAAAACCATGCAGTCTTTCAAGGGAGATACTCGCATTTCCTCAGAGATATCAAGAACTGCAGATGCTGGAGTCAGACATAACACAATGTTGAGCTGGAGGAACACAACAGGCCAGGCAGCACCAGAGGAGCAGGAAAGTTGATATTTCCGGTCGGGACCTTTCTTCAGAAATGCATTTACTGGTATGTCAGCATTGAGGAATTGAAAATGCTTCCTTGTCAGCATTAACTGCTCTAAAGTGGAATAGAACATAGCCAGGTGCAAATTAGTACTTGGGCAGAATCATGATGGCTCAACATGCTGTCTTGCCAATATGCAACTCTAGGACCACACTCATGAGTTTCATTCTCAAATAGACTCTAAAGCAGCCTTTCAAGCCATGAGATTTGTACAAAAAATTGTAGCTATCCAAGTAAGCACACCATCTTGTCATCTGAGCAACTAGAAATCTGTAACAAATTCCAACGACTCCCACAATACTAAGAATGAATATTTTAAAAAACTAACTCCACAGTCTATGAAAGTCGTTTTTTAAAATTGCTTTTGCTCAATAAACTGGGCTTTTAATTAAATGAAGTTAAATTCCCCAACAAGACAAAGTGGGATTTCAACACATCTTCAAATTATTAGTTCAGATGCGTTTGGAGAAATGCATATGTGCACCACTGTCTCTTGAGCATTGTGGCTTGCCATAGTCATGTGACTGCTGAGGACACATTGGGTGAAACAAAGGCTTTGAGCCAGAAACAATTTTTACTCATCACAGGAAACGTCAGAAATGTGCAGCTGAAAATTAAGTGAATTTTGATAGCTGTACTGTAATATAGCTTACTAAGCTTATTTGTGAGCTCTGTTACTTATAACTTAATAACAAACAATTAAAACTTCAGTCCACAAACTTTGCATAGAACATTTATTGCTGGTTGTGTCAACATGCCTTGAATACTGCAATACCAGCTTGCATGGAAATTCTTCCAGTCTCAATATCAGAATTATGAAATGGCCCCAGAGTAAGTCAAGGATCTGAACAAATTCAAAATTGCAACTCCACAAACTGAAGAAATAATGGACTGGATTTTCCAAGGATTAACAATCACAGTCAGATTGCCACTTTGCTCCTATTGTTTTTACTTAAAACAAAGCTTTGCATTTCTGACAGGAGATCCTGATCACGGCTCCTACAGAAGTGCAGAGCATTCCTGAAATCGAATAAGGCTCTCATAGTGCAGGAGAGTTGGGACAAGTTAAACCGTGGCCCTTTTCACAGCAGTATTCTGTAATTTAAATGTCCAAAAGCACAGCCACTTTAACAGCTCCTGTGAAAGGGTAAGTTTGTAAGGTACATACAAGGGTCGGTTACCAGGTGTGTAGGCAGCCAGGGCACAAATTGAGTAAAGTGCCAAGAAAGTGATGAAATGTTTGAGGTCGGCCAGGATAGGTGGGAGTTATCAGCTCCAGCTGGGTGGGGGGTGGGTGGCGGGTGTTGGGGTGTGAATGTTGTGTCTGGCAAGCAGGACCGGGGGGTGTTGGGGTGGGAATGTTGTGTCTGGCAAGCAGGACTGGGGTGGGAGGGAGGAACCTTAGATCAGGTTCCAGGGAGAGAGATGGGAAGGTGGGTCTTGAGTCCGATCATGCAGTGGGGTGTTGTTTCAGGGTCTGGGTGTACTTGGGGGTTGAATAGCAAGTTGGGAAGAAGTTCAATTGAATAGGTTAGATTTTCAAATCTTCTAATCTTTTCTAAACAACTTTACTACAATGGAACCCTCCAAGGTCTCCAATTTAATTGAATATTTTTGAGGATTCCAGGTGTAAGGGAATTGTGCATCGAATCTTCAATTTTCTGGGCGATTCCCTTGTATTCTGCCACATCAGTTACCGACAGAGTCATTCATAGCGCTAACATCCAGAACACACTTGAGTTTTTCATTTCTGCATGACAACTTTCTTTATAGACCAGCATGTGGGTAACTTGTGAATGCAAACTATAACACATGCAATTTGTTTTACCTTTTTATGAAAATGGGGATGTCTGGAGAAATTAATTTGTACACTGTCATTTCTCATGGTATTGTGGCTTGCCATTGCCATGTGACTGCGAAAGGGACTTTTGGGTAAAACAAAGGCTTTGAATCAGACAGCATTTTTACTCCCGACATGAAACATGGGTTTTGGTTAGTGATGTGGCAACAGAAGCACTGCGCTACCATTTGCTTATTTATGGCAACATTTTCCAGATGCTTATTTAACCACCATTCATTCAGATTACCAACTGGGAGTTTTCAAGAAAGGGAATGATTTGCCCATTTTGTTGGACAATGGAGTTTTCACCTTCATTCCTTAATATTCAACAATTCTAAGTTTTTAGTTTACATAAGCATTGGTGACACAGAAACAGGCCTTTCTGCTGAACTGATCCATGCTCTAATTTACATGCCAAAGGAGCCTGCTCCTACCCCACTTCGAACTCCTCCAGCATGATCTCTTTCTCCTTGGTGCTTACTTAGCTTTCCCATAACATCAATGCTATTCACCGCAAGTCACCATACGGTAGCAATGTTCGCATAACCACTCACTGTGCAAATAAGTCTTCAAGAATTCCCTCGTTGGACTATTGACAACCAGCTCATAAGCACAGTCATAGCTTCAGGAGTTCTTCACAAGCAGAAACATTTTCTCTAAATCCACCTCATTGTCATCTTAAAACTTCTACCAGCTCTTCTGTTCGAGGAAACAGCTTATTACAAAATCATGGTTTATAACAAATCATTAGTGAACAATAAAAATCATGATTACAATCATAAAATTGAACAGCAGAGCATAAGACCACTTAGTACATTGAGCTGTTTTTGTTCTTTTAAAGATCAAGACAGTTAGTCCCAATTCTTCCTCTCCCATGCAAATTTTTTCTTCAATGATTTCTCAAATTTTGGAAGCTTTCCTCGAATCCGTTTCCATCACCCTTACATCAGTTAGTGCATTCAAAATCTACTCACTTGTTGAATAAACAGATTTTCCTCATGTCACCTTCCGGTTGTTTTGACAATTATTTTAAATCTGTAACCTCTAGTTATTAACTGTATATCCCCTTATCTTTCCAAACACTTCATGATTTTAATCTTTATAACTTCTTCTCAGCCTCCTCTGCTTGAAGTGGAACAAATTCAACTTTTCCATTTTATCCACACAACTGTAATTCTTCATTCCTGCAAGTATACTAGGAAGTCTCTTCTGTCCCCTTTGCAAGATCTCCTTTCCAAAGTGTCGTGTTCAAATTTGAACATTACACTTTAGCTGGGGCTGAGCTGCTGTTTAAAAGAGGCCTGCAGAACTACTTGACTTTAGTAATGGATATCCCATGGCTTTTTTCATTGCTTTGGAAAGGTGAGAGAATGTGACACAAATTGTTCATAATCATACAAATTCTGTGTTAAATTCATTGTAATTTATTTTACGGAAACTATAGAGAAGTTGGTATCTCAATAGGACACCACCCATTCACTTTTCAATTGGCCAAACTAACTTGTTTAAACAACTGGTCCTGAAAGCTTAACATTTCAACTCAAATTATCTGCATCCTTTTTTTTTTAATGTGAATTTCCATATCAGCAGAGCAGGTTGGAGAGGTCAGATAGAATACTCCTGTTCCTAATCCATATGTTCCCTATTATGTACTTCCAAATTAAAAACTACAATTCCAAATTAAAAATAGAATTCTAGCTCTTTTCATTTTTTTTTGTAGCACTGTAATGTCTGGGCACCTAGCATTCTGTAACGATCCAGAAGATATTATGCACTTTATGGCAGGTTACAACAGGGCTTAAATTCCATACATACAATATCTAGGTCTTGTAGCAGCTCTCCAGGCAGCAGGGAATTAAAAAAAGAGAAGCCTCAGCCAGGGATTGTGCCAAAGTCCATAACTGGGCTTGGCAAAGAATAACAATTGTATCAGCAGATCAAACACTATCGAAACCACTGGGTTTCAGTATCTGGTGCTCTGAAAATACTTCCTGCATTAAATCAAGCTGGCTATTGTGAGGAAGCGCCTCCTTGCCTGAAGCATAAACAGGTGACTGGTTCTGGAATGCACTGCGTCACAAAGGTGGAACAGGTGGAGCAGGAAGAGCAGGTGGATTTCTGCAGCTCAGAGACACTCAGAAACCAAAAGGGAGGAGCAATGGAAGCAGCCCAGAATATACACATAGCAGGCAAGCCACATACAGCTCAGAACAGGGAAAGTTACATACAAGTAGCCGAATAACTGTTTAATGAAATGCTTTTTTTAAAATTCTCAGCAAAATTGATTCTTAAACAACTATTAACAAAGACTTTACTATTACAATGTCATCTCGCTTGATGCACAATGTACAAGAGATATTTTGTCAAGGCGTGTAACAGTTTACTCAAAAAGGAGGCAAATGGCATCCATCCATGTGAATCTTTCTGTAAATTGTACATTTTGTCTATATCCTAGGCTATGTGTTTTTGAGATGAGCACAAGATATTTTCTCTTGCATTTTATGAGCATTTTCTATTCACTAATTAATGGATACTGGCAGGCAATCAGTGTAGCGTCACAGTCTTCAGTCCAATTGATAAAGGGTCAGTTGCCAACATTTTTGCTTTGGGAGGGCAAAGGTTCTGACATTTGATTCCTGCATTTCTTGAACCCTCTGAATCAGAAATGTGAAGACTGGCAGGCAGGGCTATAAAAGACCAGGACTAATGAGATTGTGAGAGGACAGGAGACACAGTAGGTCACTCTGGAGGGGGAAGGGTGATAAAATAAATGATTGTTTTAAAAAGAAAAGCTTGACAAGATAGGTACAACAGGATACAATGTTAGAATGATGAAAAAGGGGTGAGTGATCCTGTTCAAAATGCAAAAATATTTTTGGTGAGGGTGAATTATAAAAGATTATTTTAGCTGGTTGAAAAATTGGTACCATAGGCTCATCACTACAACAGTAAGTCAGAAAATTTTTTTCACAAAATAAAATATGGAAATGACATCTCGGAAACTGGCCACTCAGTCCAAACATCCTTCTTGATGTTTATTCGTCAAAATGAAATGTAGTCTGAATCTAGGGTTTCCACATCCTTTTTATCATCTTGTCTTTACTGTTTTTATAATAACTTCTTAACTGCTGACATGGTCTTTAACCTTGTACTGTACTCCACAACCTCAATCCTCTGTTCAAGAAGGTTTTTCCTGTCCTCTGTCGTAAATCCTTTATTCATTAATGGGATCATATTGTGGAACATTTTATCACAAGTGTTGATTAAGACAGAGGCCATGAAGTCATGTAAAATAATTTAAATATATGGAAGAGACTGAAATAGAAATCAGGAGCTCCAACTGAAGATCTAGTATTGGCACAGCCTTAATGATGAAATGATTTCATTCAATGCCATAATTTAACCACGATGAATTGGTAGCCTAGTGGCAATATCACTGGACTCATAATCCAGAGACAGGCTAATGTTCTGGGACATGGGTTTGAAGACAAACCACGGCAGCTGATGAAATTTGAATTCAGTGGAAAAAGAACTGGAACTAAAACTCGTCCATTGGTGACCATGGCATTGTCAATTATCATAAAAGCCCATCTAGCTCATTGATGCCTTTTAGAGAAGGGTATCTGTCATCCTTATACATGGCTCCAGACCCCCAGTCTTATGGTTGATCTTAGCTGCCCTCAAATGGCAACTAGAGATGGGCAAGAAATGCAAGCTTTGCCTGCAACAACCACAGCCCATACAATAAATTTTCAAAATCTGCTATTCTATACAGCATTAAACACAAAAGAAAATCCAAGAACCCACTCCCTCATTACCACAGCAAGCAATAATATTCTTGTGCTAGGTCACCTGGGTGTTATTACCACAAATCCTCAATTTGAACCGCAATACAAAATCTTTCCATCTAGTGTATTTCGTGCCTAGCTATGAATGGTGAGTGAGGGCAGCAAGAATAGATAATGACATCTTTCATAACTAAACAATCCACTGAGGCCATAAAGCTCGACTCAAACACAAGGAGTGGGAACTTGGAATTTATAACAGACAAGTCAATGCCTTACAGAAGGGGAAGACAGAAAATCCAGAGAGAGAAAAACAGAAACAGATGACTGGTCTTATCACTGCGGTTTCCCCAAAACTTGCATTGTTTACTTACTTTAACAGCACTTTCATAAATGCTTATTCTACTTCATTACACAATAAAAAAAGCAGAGCCAGGCAGAGAAAAGAAGTCGAAATCCACATACTCAAAATGTTCTGCATCCAGCAGAAATGTTATGGCACTGAAACACATACTTCTTTCAAGTAATTTAATGCTTTAGTTCCAGCCTTAAATTCTTAATTAATAGGTACTGCAGAGATTATAGGAATAAACCTGAATCCTTCAGTACAAAGGAAACACTGTTATCTGGTACGACTGCATTCCATGCCACCAAATCTTTCAACTGACAAGAGCACAAATATTTGGCCAAAATCCTCCAAGGCAATTTTAAAAATCTTTCCTTCTACTTTCATATGAAGTATGCAGTTTTGGAACAAAAGTGAGTTCCTCAGTTTTGTTTTCACAGCATTGGCAGTTTCACTAACTGTGGCTGTGATTTAGCATTTTCAACAAAAAGGTTCAAAGTCGTTGAATAAAATGGCACTGCCACTGCAAGGTGGCTTCTTCTACAATAGACAAACTGAAGTGCTGTAATATTCAGCATAGGAATAGGGTCGTGGCTGAAAAGGGTAATATGCCATCTTCTATCTTTACTGAAGATATTGAAAATACTTTCGTCAGGATAACATGATGAGCCGGAGAAACAGAAAAATCTTTCCCATTTGATACTTATTCTTCGCTATTCTGTGGCAAGCTGAGATGCTGCTAGCCATTTGGTCCCTAGCACGAAGAGCTATCACTGCACATGTGCATGGCAGGAGTGAATCATAGACAATTAAGCCTATACAGTCAGGCCCAATTTTCCTCTCTGCCAACATCCATAGGTGCCCACTTTCCAACTGGGATCAGGGTGTAACAGTCGTGAGGTGAACCATGCTTATGTTTCCCTAATTATTTTTCAGAGGTCCTGAGGCCAACTCCAACATCTAGATTCCTCCAGTGTTTAAAATCAGAACTCTGGCCCCAGAGTGGAGATTAAATCTTTCTACCTTCTAAACTGCTTTGTGGTGCTTATTTGTTCACTAACTAGTTCAAAAATATGCTTTTGGCAGTAACTCGTGGTGAAGGTGCAGATCTTTTTTCCAAGGATCACAAAGGTCCAAGTTTTGTGTACTAAACAAGGGAGGTTAGAAAAATCCCGCCCGTACATGTCCATTTGGAAAAAAAAAGAGTTATTTTTTCATGTCGTAGTATTGTGGGATCTTCAGCTTTGGTTTGCTGGAATTTTGTTTAGGTCTTACACCTTGTGAATCATTATATAGTTTGCTGTATCAGTCTGGAATTTATGCAGTGAATTCCACCATACATTCCTTGCATATTACACCTTCTGCTTCTTGCTTGCACAAATCCAGTCTCTTGTTCACAAGGTTTGTTAGGTCCAAGGAACTGCTTAAATGAAAAATGAACTAATGCAAAATACAGTCTCAAAGTTTTAACCTGCAGTTTCAGCGAATATTGTCCAATAACGTGATCCTTATTTATCAATCCTTTATGCTCCCACATCAGGTTCATAGAACAGTTTGCAACAACACCATAACTAATTGAGGGCAAAGAATGTATTCACACAACCTACTCTTGACATTGCAAAGTAAAACAGTGTTTTTCACACTAATAAAGTTATACCTTCTTCCCAAATGAAACAGTGATAAAGCTAATTAAGTTGTACATTCTGCTAAAACAGAACAACAGGATACACATCTCATAATGTCGGGAAGTACCAGGAACACCAGCAAGGACACAGGATCTCTTTGTTAACAATAAAGTTCACTTCCATGCAGTTTCCTGCAATTGCTGTCTGAATGTTTCTTTCTTCATTGTTTGTAATATATACATTTTGGGGACTTTTCACATTAATTTTTCACGTGTACACCACGTACAACATTCATGGCCATTTATGCGGGCAGCTGACCCAAGTACAGACTGCTTGTTCCCAGGCACTTACTCTGGATCATGGAAGATATGCAGTAGTTGCATTGGATGACTCACCGGCAGACTCCAAACTCTTTGTAAAAACCAAAAGAATTGCGGATGCTGTAAATCAGGAACAAAAGCAGAAGTTGCTGGAAAAGCTCAGCAGGTCTGGCAGCATCTGTCAAGAGAAAATCAGAGTTAACGTTTTGGGTCCGGTGACCCTTCCTCAGAACTGCTTAAATGAAAAATATGTTCTGAGGAAGAGTCATCGGACCCAAAACGTTAACTCTGATTTTCTCTCCACGGATGCTGCCAGACCTTAGTGAGCTTTTCCAGACACTTCTGTTTTTGTTCCAAACTCTTTGTACCCCAATTGCAAAGTCTGACTTCCATTTCAAAGCAAATGGAGCCAAAATTAACAACTCGTCACAAAGGAAATTGCAGCCAAAGATCCTATACGGTATATGTTAGAGACCGACAAACCCAAGCAAGTGATACTTTAGTGTTAACCCAGTCAAGTCTGACATAGTCAAAGCAACCATCATGGCAATGCAGCATTCTGGAGTTTCTGGGCTCCAACTGGCTGGCAGTTCCCTAAGATACAAGAGCAGAATTAGGCTGTTCAGCCCATCTAGTCTGCTCCACAATTTGATCACGGCTGATGTTTCTCAACCCCATTCTCCTGCCTTCTCCCCATAAACCTTGATCGCCCTAACTGTCAGGAACTTTTTGGTCTTAGATACACTCAGTACACTTGGCCTCCACAGCCCTCTGTGGCAATGAGTTCCACATATTCACTACTCTCTGGCTGAAGAAATTCCTCCTCATCTCAGTCCTGAAGGATCATCCCTTCACTCGGAGACTGTACCCTCTGGTCCTAGTCTCTCCTACTAGCGGAAACATCGTATCCAAGTGCATTCTGTAAGTTTCACTGAGATTCTCCTCATCCTTCTAATTTCCATCAAGTACAGAATCCAGAGTCCTCAACTGCTCCTCATGTGACAAGCCATTCATAGAATCATGGAATCCCTGAGCGTGGGAAGAGGCCTTTCAACCCATCAAGTCTGCACTAACCCTCTGAGGAGCATCCCACCCAGACCGAGCCTCAAACTTATCCCCATAACCCTACATTTACCATGATTAATCCATCTAGCCTGCACATCCCAGGAAACTACAGAGCAATTTAACATTGCCAATCCATGTACCAGCACATCTTTCAACTGTGGGAGGAAACTGGAGGAAACCCACATGAGCAAGGGAAGAATGTGCAAACTCCACGGGCAGTCCCCCAAAGGCTAGAATTGAACCCAGAACTCTGTGCTGTCTATGGTATAGAATCATAGAATCCCTACAGTGTGGAAACAGGCCCTTCGGCCAAACAAGCCCACACCGACCCTCAGAGCATCCCACCCAGACCAATCCCCCTATAACATACCTAATCTCCTTATCCCTGAACACTACGGGCACTTTAACGTGGCCAATCCACCTGCACATCTTTAGACTTTGGGAGGAAACCGAAGCACCTGGAGGAAACCCACGCAGACACAGGGAGAACATGCAAACTCCACACAGACAGTCACCTGTGGGTGGTATCCTCAGGATCATTCTTGTAAAACTCCTCTGGATCTTATCCAAGGCTAGCACATCCTTCCTGAGATAAGGGACCTAAAACTGCTCACAATATTCCAAATGCACTCTTACCAGAGCCTTATACAGCCTCAGTAGTATACCTCTGCTTTTGTACTCTGGCCCTCTTGAAATGAATACTAAAATTGAATTTAGCTTCCTAACTGCCAACTAAACCTGCATGTTAACCTTAAGAGAATCCTGAACTCAAAATCCTCAGTCCCTTTGTGCTTCAGATTTCAAAAGCCTTTCCCCATTTAGAAAATAATCTACTTTTCTGTTCTTCCTACCAAAAGGATTCAGTTGAAAATCCATTAACAGCCAATTAACTGTCTGATTGCTGGAGCATCCAGTGGGCCTCTTTACCTGATCGAACCACGGCTTCCCTCCTGGAAACTTTCTCGTATTTTGACCAAGTCCAAAAACAGGCAGATTCTGCCCAACGATTAACTTGGAGGGTGTTTGAGATTTAAATTCAAAGACAATTTCTTTCTTTGGTGAAAACTGCTGACAGCAACATTTAAGAATAACAGCGCACTGCACAAAAGCTGCAAGACACTGGGCTTGTCTAATCGACTATCTCCTCCAGTTCACACACACAGTCAATGACAGCAACTGAATCTGAACACACAACTCCTACAGGTAAACCTGAAAGGCAGATGGCCAGGGTGGAATTCTGGGGATGTATTTACAGACACATTGATAGGTTGTTTAAAAACGAAATCTGTATTGAATGGTAAAACGTGACATCCAAAAGTTTTTCCTGTATTTTCTAAGGGCACTTTTAGGATCTGAAGTTTTCTAGTGTCTGTTCTTGTTACTGACTCATTTCACAAGTCACGTACCTGCTTTTTAATGGAAGTCTACAATGCTTTTCTTTAGTAGCTCAAAAGGTGAAAAGCTGTCCATTCTCCATGTCATACAGAATATCTGTGTAACTTAGTTCATTCTCCAGGGGAGAAAATTGTCTGCAGTATGGCTTCATTTCCTGGTTACTTGCTTACTTAAAATTCACTTATTTATTTATATTAAAATTCAGCTTTAAAATGATCATTTTCTAGCATGTAAATCACATTTAACATTTTCTATCCATCTGTTTACAGCCATCTTCAATTAAGTTTGATTTTCCCGTTTATAGTCAAAAGCTTTATCGGTTGGAGAAACTCAGCTACATGATGAGGGGCTGTACGGGGATGGCGGGGAAGAGGCTCAGAGTCATGCTGTGACAGTCCTCCAGTATGAATCACTCCTGGTCTTCAGCTTTACATTCTGTTCTTCAATTATGTTGTGGCAGCATGATGTAACCTCAACCTCCAAGGGAAGGTGTTCCTGTCTTCAGCCTCCAGCTTTTAGAGTCTGACAGCATCTCTGGAGAGAAATCAGAGTCAACGTTTCGGGTCGAGTGACGCTTCCTCAGCAGTTCTGAGGAAGGACCACTTGACCCTAAACATTTACTCTGATTTCTCTCCACCAATGCTGCCAGACCTGCTGAGCTTTTCCAGCAACTTCTGTTTCTGTTTCTGATTCAAAGCATCTGCAGTTCTTTCATTATCATCTAGCTTTTAGAGGATTGTTTAAGATAACGTACTCTGTTAGATGTGTGATAACCATAGCACATTGAAAACGTTTACAGATTCTTGGTTGAACAAGTGTACAATCTTGCAGCCTTGATTAATAATGAGGAATCCAGTTGTGTCTATTTTAACACTACTACAAACAGACTGAACGCCCCTAGTGGAGAGTTTGTAGCTAGGTCCATTCCAACAACCTATAGTGGAATCAAGTCTTTCAAATCCAGTGAAAAGGGTTGTGATTTAAAGACAGGCATTGAAGTGGCTGTTCAAACAAGGTGAATGGCTTTAAAGAAGGAAGGCAGAAAAGAAAGGGAAGGGTGGAGCGAAAACTCAGTAATGCATCCTAGAGATTTTAGAATATTGAGAATCAAAAGATATTGTGGTTGGTTGGCTCGCCGAGCTGGTTCGTTGTTTGGCAGACATTTCATTACCCTGCTGGGTAACATTATCAGTGCAGCCTCCAATGAGGTGCTGTTGTGTTTTCCCGCCTGTCATTTAAACTCTGGTGTCCGTTGAGCTGGATTACCTCACTTCCGGTTTTCCTTTGCAATGAAGTGTATATGGGGTCTAGCTCTATGTGTTTATTGATGGCTTTCCTAGTGGAGAACCAGGCTTCCAGGAATTCCCGTGCTTGTCTCTGCTGTCCCAGGATCCTGGTGTTGTCCCAATGGAATTGGTGGTTCTCCTTATCCATGTGGATGAAGATGAGTGAGTATTGGTTGTGTCTTTTTGTTGTCAATTGATGTTCGTGTACCCTTGTGGTTAATTTCCTTCCTGTTTGTCCAGTGTAGTGTTTGTCACAGTCTCTGCAGGGAATCTTGTATATGACACTGGTCCTGTCCATAGTGGGTAACGGGTCTTTGGTCCAGTTGAGCAGCTGTCGTAGGGTTGATGTGGGTTTGTGTGCTACTCGGATGCTCAGTGGTCATAGGAGTCTTGTGGTCAGTTCAGATGTGTTCCTGATATAAGGAACGGACACCAGACTTTAAATAACAGGCGGGAAAACACAACAGCGCTCCATCGGAGGCTGCACTGATGATGTTACCCAGCAGGGTAATGAAATGTCTGCGGAACAACGAACCAGCTCGGCGAGCCAACCAACCACAACATCCACAACCCGAGCTAAAAATATACTCTAAAACCTTGGAATCAAAAGATATATAAACCAGGTGTAAGATACGGAATAATATGTTTTGAAGCAGTCAGAATATAAACATCAAAATGTCAAGAAAATATTTTTACCCTTTGCAATGCATCATCTCTCAAGGGAAAGATAAAGCAACAAAGTGATGATGTACACACCAGTTCGCAGTTTGCTATTTGCATTCAAGCAACCAATTGGTTCCAGTCATAATGTTCAAATTTCTTCTGCTTCCTTTAAACGTATCAATTCTTTTCTCTTTGAAAAATTTGATGCATGCTGTGTTCTTGATATTTCTTCAGAATCAGAGTCAAATGGACCCTGAATATCAATGCCATAGATGGGTATTGACAACATGCGGTTGAACTGAGTGCCACCACAGATAAGTGTAACATCGTTTTGGTTTTTGACTGCAAGTTCTATATCCTCTTACAGCCTAGAGAAGTATCAAGCGAAACCACCTCGGCAGTCTGTTGTAGACAGAAGGGACAACGGAAGGAAAAGCAAGTACCAGGTTATTTCTTGATAACCTGCCCGAGTGCTTGCTTACTTGTCCCCTCTGATCATTTTGTAAGGTCAGCAAATTCCAAGGGGAGTAAAGCAAATTAAGAGGATTCCATATTCTCACAGAATGGAAGAAAGGGACCAACTGTTGTGCAGGATTAAAAAAGGCCTTAAACAATACTAAGATGATAATGATACTAAATGACAGTACAGTGACTCTAAATTATTCCATTTAAGGAGACACGGTAGGCTTTCTGTTGAATTTAAGTTGTCACGCTGTCATTAGCAGTGATATTACTGCGTTATTGCTCCAGAACACCAAACTACAAGATGGAATTCAACACCGAACAGAAGCAATTAATGGCTGTAAATCACATGTATACACACATGCAATCATCTAATTTCACGTGCACAAGTATGTACCAAAAGGAAAATAAGCAGATAGAATAAAATGACTCTCTCAGCAGTTCAAGTATTATATAGTTTTAGCATATGTATGACACGTGCATCCTCATTTCAGTTTCTTTCACCCATCTTTCTCCACCTCCACCGCAGGCAGTATTTTAGACATGACCCAAGCTTTTTGACCTATACCCCAAGTTTCCACCTCATAATTCCAACGTGAACAAAATAGTACGACTGTAAAAACTTGAAAGGCCAGTAAGTACAGAAGCTGCAAGCTAAATATTTGAAATAATGTCAAAAAGAACTGCACCCCAAGACTTCTCAGGAATAAAATCAAGAACTAAACCCCTTAGAGAACTACAGCACAACTGCTCAAGCTTCAGTTTTGAAATCAGATGCAACCACGGAATAGTAAACAGTCCTACTCAGCCAGTCTACTAATCCCATATGAGATAAGTGAACACGATTATGTCACTATTTCAAGTGACCTCTGGATAACCTTGGAACTAGTTATACAGGCAGAAAGTAAATCTTCCAACCTCCAGCACACTGGGCATTCTCACTATTTCCAACTAACCACACAAAAATAATACAAAAAAATAGTAGTTCTCATCCTTGTACTCAAACAGTTTCTTTCACCTTTTACTATATGGATAACCTCCTCTAGGGCTCCAAATCTCCTCGGACTCTGCGTTCCTCCAACTCTCTCCTGTTTGAGTAAAGTCATCCAGACCCTTATTGCTCCAGAAGTCCAACTCTTAAACCTCTCCACCTTTGCAATTCTCATTGTTCCTTTAAGATCTTCTGTGAAATACACCCCTCATTTCTTCTAACACCTCTTCTTTAGCTCAAAATCAATTGGATTATACTTTAGGAAGAGTCTTGATGGGTCTTTCCATGTTAAAGATATTTTCTAAAATACAAGTTGCTGTTACATGCTTTTCACTGACTTATAACAACCAAAGGTTCTCCATGATGGAAATCTGTCTTGCAGACCAAGAAGCATTTTTATTTCTCAGTGATCACCCTTTCACTCCTGAAAGCTCTTAATGATGTCAGAGCCTAGATCTATAATTATCAATAGCAATCTCAACCACACCCCTCAAAACTGTGCCACTTAACCAAGTGGTCTTTTTACAGTGGATGAAACTAGATAGTGACTTCAAATGAGCAGGTCATCAGTTCATAAAATCCACATCAATACTGTCAGAGGAAGTCACTGAACAGAAATAAGGAGTACAAAAGCTGGAAACACTTGAGTCACGGAGATTACACCAACTACTGACTCAAAGTGGAATACCTAACTCAGACCAGATATTGAATTTGTAGCTTTCTTCACCAGAATGACATTGTGACTTCAAAAGATTGAAGGTACCTTGCAGGAAATTGGCTTGTATTCCCTTGAGCTAAATCGTGATGATTTAATTTAAGCATTTAAATTTGTTTAAGAGCTTCTATGATGTTGTTATCGAGAAACTCGTTCTTATGATAGGAAATCCAGTAGAAAGCATAATCTTAAAATTAGGGTTCAGCTATTTAGTAATTAAATCACTATTTTGAACACCGAAGTTGTGCCCATCTGACAGTCACTTCGGAAAATGTGTGGTTGCTGGGATGGAATATCAGCAGATGTTTGTTCAGTAAAAATATAAAAGGACATGGAAGTAAGGTGAGTAAATAAAATCTGGGTATAAACAGTGTGATTTAGTTTAATGGCAGAACAGGAGATAAACAGCTTATTATTTTTTCTCTGTGTTTCTTTACCTGAGTTGTCCAGTAACACTAAATGTGACCATCAAAGAAGCAGAACAAAAAACAAAGGCTTATTTTTCCATTTGGAAAGTGATCCTTGAACCACGGCATCAGTGCAAGCGACTCAGGAGAAGGATCAGGCTTTTCATAAGTCAATAGGTAGCAGTCTTCGTGATCACAAACTGATCACAAGAGATAGTAAAAGGGTTTTAACTACATAGATTACCCTCAATAGCTGATGGTTCACTAACTCCATTGTTAATACTGCTCATTAGATCATCTTGGTATAATCTCTGTTTTAGAAGCAATCACTTGGGTTCAAGCTTTTGCAAACATATAAAGCCATGGTGAATTCAGCAGACATTACTACAAAAACAGTAGCATGAAACATTGGACTCTGTCCTTTAACTGTGACAGGATGAATATACAGTGGCTTTCTGTTTGAAGGTGATAAAATGTCTTGTAATCCTACCATCCTTAAAGAAAAGCTGCTGCTCAGCCAGAATGAGAGTTTGCATCACACTGTGAAATTATTTAGTTATTCAACCACTTCAATGTTCACAAACTGGCCCTATTTCATTTAAAGTATGTTTTTCTGAACTCTTGACACCGAGAATTCCAAGTTTTGATACAAAATCTGTTTCTTAGAATGTGCTTTGAACCTTGGACAAGTGACCCATATTTATTCAAATAACAAAATGTGAGAATGTACCATTAATGGTAACATCATCTTTAAAGCTCTAAATATAACCAATGTAATTCAAATCGGTCTGAAAACCACTTGTTTCGGTGCATTTCCATTTATTCATGCAATATGATCAATCAAATTCACCATGTCTGTAAAAACATAATCACGCTGGTTGTATTCAGCAAAAAGGAGGCGGGGTGGTAAGACTGTTGCTTTTGTTTAACAAAAGCAAGGTTTCACTGAATAACAACAACACGTCAATTACATTATGTCTGAGCTCTGTAATTACTACAATGCTACTGGAAGAAAAAAAAATGGGTAAAATGGACAACTACAAACTCTAATTGTACTATAAAGTTTTGCTTCCAATTTATGAAATAAGAAATTATTTTTTCTATGCAGTGTATAGAGAACATACTTTATGTGCCAAGACATATTCAAACAACATACAGTCTGATGACAAATTGCAAAAGTTTTGATTTTACAGTTTGTCATCAGAATCTTTGTAATGTACTACGGCCTTGAAACAGAACTCTGCTCATAACTTTAGATAGTAAAAGTTCAAAATCCTCTCTCTTCCCCATCATCCCCAACCTGTTGAACCCACCAGACCACATTGTCTTTATAGCCTTAAGGTCAATAGGGTTGGGTTTCCAAATCAATTCCTCCAAGCTTGAGTCTTCCTGTTCCTTACACAAGACACATGAGAATGAATTTGTTTTATGTTTACAAAAATGGGGATATGCAGGCCGTTCCTCTACAGGTTGGTGAACACATTCCTTCTTAAGCATATGCTGTAGACAGCAATGAATTCATAGACACGGGTTATAATGCATTTCTACAGAGACCCCAGAGTCAGAATTAATTGCGATATCACTTGTTGCCAAATTAAAGACAGATCACCAACATTTTCCAGGTTTAGTTTCTCTTGCAGGGCACAATAAATACTTCATTTCAATTTGAATACTATTTAACCACCAATAAAACTTGCTAACTGGTACTCATTTCTTATAATTTATTTATTTGCATAAAGCAATTACTAAAATTAGCAATTATTAAAAGTTTAAAAACATTCCCAATAAGGTCAATGAAGAAAATGTTCATTTTTGCAGGAGACCCGAGATCAAGACTTGTACAGAGTACTAAGATATAAAGATTCCTCACAGCTGAATTGATAACACACTTGCTGCTCAGTCAGAAAACCACAAGTCCCATTCTAGAATAAAAAGTCAGATGACACTCCACTGGAGGACTGCCTCTTAGATAAGATATGAAACCAAGATCCGATTTGCTTGCAGGAAGATGTGAAAGGTCACACTGAACAATTTTAACAAAGAGCTGGGCGGTTATCCTCATGTCCAGGTCAAAATTTATCCTTTAATCAACATTACAAAAACAGAATACCTGGTCATTACTCGTTGCTATTTATGGGAGTTTGCTGTGTTCAAATTAGCTGTGGTGTCTCCTGTGTTACAAGAGTGACTGCATTTCAAACGTACTTTGGAAGTCATGAAAGATACTACATGAATGTCAACCTTTGTTTCAACAAGCAAAGTTTGTCAGGCTGTTGAACTTATTCTGGACAAGTCTTGTTATTTAAAAGATTTGAAGATGACAAAGTATAAGTAAACATTGTGTACTGAAATAAGTACAGTGAAAAGGACCCTGTTATGAAGCTAGTAGGTCATTTCAGTAAATTAGTGTAAACTCTTGATTCACGCTGGTATTTATAAGCAGATTTGAAGTTGCTACTCTCCTGGATTACAGCAGTGCCAAGAGGAGACTAGCCAGCAGTAGCCTTCAGCATTTCTTCACGATTCACTGGTGTTAGTCCACTTGAATAAACCTGGGCATCTTCCAAGTGCTTTATAAACTTAGAACGCTACACAATCCCAGCAGACCAATGAATTCTACCTCTCTACACAAACACCACCAACACCCAGTTGATCATTGTCAAGCAAACTGGTGGAATTTTTGGTTCATGTATCAGGGTGGGATTTGCAACCATGGTCGGCACAGTACAGTAATCAGGTGAACAATCAACAAAAAAATCGACCACCGACCACCTGATCCCCGTGTTTGAGACGATAGCGACTCAGGTGGGTGTGTATATGTGTGTTTGTGTGTGTAAAGCTAGCGCAGCCTCTAGTGCACGCCACCGTATCTGGTGGTGTGTAGTGAGATGCACTGGCCTGGGATCATACCTTGTTTGACAGTTTTCAGGCGGATCGGCCCCTTGCAGCTCCTGACCAGGGCGCGGACATCATAGAGGGGCAGCCCGGACACATGGACTCCATCAACTTCCAGCAGCAACTCGCCTTCCCTCAGCTCGCCGGAGCTGTAAACGATCTGATCCTGGTTTGCCTCCCGCAAGTAGGAAAACTCTCCACTCTCAGCCCCACCTGAGATGACAAAAGGCAGCTCCCCTTGCTTGTTCTTGGCGACCACGCTTTCGTGCACTTTGGTGGTCCAGTGGTTTTTCTTCTGAATCACTTTCGACATGGTGTTTATTTGGTTTAGATTTGGAGCGGGAGAGAGCCAGCAGAACTGCCTCAGGACACAGGGCACAAACAGGTGATGAAGAGGATCATAAGAATCTCAGTTCCCTTCCTCACACAGAAACTTGGAACAGCAGCAGCACCGTCCCGGGCTGTGGCGGAGGCAGCACCAGCTTCTGCGAGGCAAGCTCCCGAGTTCCTGCTGCAGAAACCATCGCCTCAGCTTTCCACAAACATCTGTGTCCCCTGGATTTCCCCAAACAAAAGGGAAACAATAAAAAGGTTCAGAGAGGAAGAAGCCCCAGTGGCTGGAAGTAATCCAATTTGAGGGCACACTGCACTTCCTCCCAGTGCTTGGCGGGGGTGGGGGGGAGAGCAGTTGTTTTAATCCAACTCTTTCCTTCTCTGTGTGTTTCCCACTTTCTGCCCAGGCTCCTGCTCAATTCCAGCAACTCACTCGCACTCTGCTCCAGACTGGGTAAGGCGCATGCGCCACACCTCCCCCCCCGCCCCCCCCCCACCTCCCTGTAAATGAAGCCCCGCCCTCAGCCGGGTCCTAACGCCCGCCTCCACCCCGGAGGCCAGTCCCGCAATCGCGGAGTCTCTCTCTCTCTCCCCCTTTCTGAGCGAGGAAGATCGCCCAACTTTCCAACGCAGTCAGAAAGGGGAAAGGATCTCTCAGGCAACGTTGGAAGCCTTTTTCTTTCTGTGTTTTACGCTCGCAACTCGTCGCTGCACTAGTTTGAGACAACTTTTATTAACTTTGTTCGTTTCGAAACAAACTCGTCCGAAATTGGCATTTAAAAAATATTCAGCGTATCCCTTCACACAAACGGGCGATGTGTAAGAGTGGTCTTGAAAAATGCATAATTTTCAGGTCAGTTATAAAGATCTTGTCCAGACAGCGAGAGAGCTGACTAAACTGGCAAAGGATTGTCCGACGAGACGAATAAGCATAGCTGGGATTTTTTTCAAAGCAGATGCCACTTTTTGTATCTGCATTTTAACTAATAGCTTCATATTTTTAACTTCGTGGCTCCCAGCAATAGTTATATAATAGACTAACCTTGTTTACCACAAAGCTTTGTAAAATGGAACACACAAAAAAACTAAAAAGCGGATAAAACAAGTACAAATTCTCAGCACATTGGCTACTGTGCAGATATGACCTATGTCGTGACACAAACTATGATATTGAACACTTATTAGAGACAGAAGAAATGATCATAATGAAGAAGTGGAAGAGACAAATATTTTGTATGTCTTCTCCGTAGACCATGCAAGTTGTAAACCAGGAAAAAATGGATAACGTTGGGCTCATAAGAATGGTGAAATTAAGATAATTAATACTTGCAGAGTAAAAAACGTGCTGGACAAACTCAAGGGAATAAAATCCAACAAGTCCGCAGGACCCAATGACCTGTGTTCTCCTGTCCTAAAAGATATAGTTGCAAATACAGCCGAAATGCTGGTTATGATTTTTCAAAATTCCCTAGGTGCAGCTAGATCGAAAGATAGCCAGCAGGAAGCAGACAGTAAAGAAATGTTGCTTCAAATGTATTAAACACTGGTGAGACCACACCCAGACTTTCTGCTCCTATGATGCTGCTTGGCCTGCGGTGTTCATCCAGCCCTGCACCTTGTTGTCTGGGATTCTCCAGCATCTGCAGTTCCTACTATCCCAGAATATTGTGTTTTGTTTCTCTATACTTTTTTTACAGGATGTGGATATCACTGGCTCGGCCAGCCTTTATTGCCGACCTGCCCAGAGAGCAAATAGGAGTAAACCGCATTGCTGTGGGTCTAGAGTTATATGTAGACCAGACCAGATTTCCTTCCATGAAGGAGAGTAGTGAACGAGGTGAATTTTTACAACAATCAATATTTCACATCTCTTTATAACTTAAGATTTATTTTTAATGAATTCAAATTCCACATATTGCCTTGGTCAGACTTGAACCCACATCCCCAGAACATGAGATTGGAGCCTGGATTTTCTATTCCAGTAGCATTACCACTGCACCAATGCCAGCTGTAGCATGTCCAAATTTTGCCCCCCTTGGCTAAAGAAGAATAAACTTGCCATATAGGGACTTCAGCAGAGGCTCACTAGACTGATTCCTGGGATGGTGGGATTGTCCTACAATAGGAGATTGAGGAGACTGGCCCTATATTCTCTCAAGTTTAGAAGAATGAGAGGTGATCGTATTGAAACTTACAAAATTCTTCAAGGGGGAGGCAGTGTATGTGCAGAAAGGAAGTTTCCTTTGATTGTGGAAAGGGACACTGTTTAAAAATAAAAGGCAAGCCATTTAGGACTGAAATGAGAAGGTACTTTTTCACACTGAGCGTATGAATTTTTAGCATTCTCTACCCAAGAGGGCTGTGAAAATGCAGTCATTAAGTAAATTCAAGAAAAAGTTTGATAGACTAATTAGATCAAGGGATATGGGGATAACGTGGAAATAATGTGTCAAGGTAAATGATCAGCCATGGTCTAGAATGGCAGAACAGGCTCAATGGGCTGACTGGCCTAGTTCTAACTCGGGCTGTGGATAGGGCTTTAAACTAAATCGTGGGGGGAGTGGGTTCAGTTGCATGGAAAATGATGGAAAATGTTAAAGCGGAGGAGGGCTCAGCAGAGGTTATTGAAGTTTTCAGAACAAGTAATAGGACAGAGAGTATGGAAAAGATCAGGAATCTAACTTCAGGCACAGCAGATAAGGGGATAATTATGGGAAGGAGGGCTAAATCTGAAAGTCAACACAAGATTGAGGTTAGAGACAACAAGGTGCAGGGCTGGATGAACACAGCAGGCCAAGCAGCATCACAGGAGCAGAGAGGCCGACGCTTCGGGCCCAGACCCTTCACCAGAAAAGCTTTTCTGGTGAAGAGTCTAAGCTTAGTTGTTTGAACTCTGCAGGAAGGGCCTATCAGG
>NC_063347.1:36586067-36606627 GCF_021869965.1 Rhincodon typus
TGACCTGTCCGTCCTCCCTGGACTGACCTATCCCCTCCCTAACCCCCCACCTACACTCACCTTTACTGGCTCCATCCTCGCCTCTTCGACCTGTTTGTTTCCTCTCCACCTATCCTCTCCTCTATCCATCTTCTATCCGCCTCCCACTCTCTCCCTATTTATTTCAGAACCCCCTTCCCCTCCCCCTTTTCTGATGAAGGGTCTAGGCCCGAAACGTCAGCCTTTCTGCTCCTATGATGCTGCTTGGCCTGCTGCGTTCATCCAGCCCTGCACCTTGTTGTCTCGGATTCTCCAGCATCTGCAGTTCCTACTATCTCTGAAACAATGGAAACTCATTTTGCAAATCACTTTGAGAACCACAAGACAGCACAGACCAGATCATGACAGTCAAAAGCTTTGTTATCTTGGTTTTCTTAACAGCCAATCTTAGCCGGTCCAATAAGTTTACTCAGGGTGCTGCTTAGCTTATTTAAGACCCCATCACCTAGAAACTATGATATAATGATCCTTTAATGCTCGCACAAGCGTAACTAATAACACTGTATATGTAGAACATTAAGTACAGTCTTCAGCTGAAGGAAAATATCACCATGCTCTAATAAGAGCATCCCTTGGAGACTGGCTAACAATGCTCGGCTAAGAAAAATGGAGAACTATATGATAATAGGTGCAATTTAATTCTAAAAATTTCTGCAAAGAAGTCTGAAGTCATTTTTTATTACTGTCTACCTGCATTGGATTTCCACATAGATTATGGGATGGCATCACGTTTAGACTGGATACACTCTCAAATTCAGTCATTAAAAAAGTAATATCAGACTGTGAGTTATGCTAAATAGATAGGTCAGTGTAAACCCAGTAAACCAAAAGACCTCTTTTGTGCCAAATGACTCTCTGATTCTATATACCTCAAGCCATTATCATTACTCAATTCATTTTGCTATTTATTAACATTTTATGTATAATTCTCAGTATAGCTGGGTAGCACTTTAGCCTAGGACTATTATGTCACAATAAGGGAACAGTAATCAGAGACCGACTGATAGCGTTGACATGGATTATGTGCAATTTACCCAAACGTACTTAACAAAGGATCATTATACCCTGGAGGTTTTCATTCCATCATTTAAAACTTAAGTATCAAATAAAAGGATGTTGCGCTGATCCAGCACAAAAATCCCACTAACACGAAATTAAATTTCACACACAGTGCTGGACCATCATCATAATTGCTTTGAAGATCCAGAATAATGCACAGATGCAACTTCCAGAAAAAATAACACAGTCCATTTGGTACGTAGTATGTTAAATCCACAAAGACTATTTTCTAGCTTCTAGGCTGTAACCAATCCTATTGATTTGAACACTGTTTAGCATAGGTGGACAATTTAATATAAAAACAAAATAAGGCACATGTTCAACATCTGAAATAAACCGGAAGTGCTGGAAATATTCAGTAGATTAGACAGCATCTGTGGAAAGGGAAGCAGAGTTAACAAATTTCAACCTTATCAACACATTGTGGATTCCAATGTCAAGACCCCAGTTACCATTCCTGATCCCATTCAGATGGATGGCAGGACTTCATCTGTTTTACCAGCTGGAATAACTACCCAAATGAGGACAGCAGTTAGCTTTTCCAAACTGCCAGACCCTGACAACTCTGCAGCCTCAGCAGTACCACCAATCAAAAGAGCTGAGGCTGCAAGAGGAAGAAGTAGGTCCTCCATGATCCAGCACTCTTGAAGAGCCAGTAGATGGTGCTTTTTTTTGTGCTGGCAATCAGCAGGGAGAACACTTGAGTGGTGTCATTACAACTTCAGTGGAACCACTACTGATGGAAGGATATAGGGTCTTGGAACCTCCATAAATCATGTTCCACCCTCCCCCATACCCACAAAGCAACAGGGATAATATAGCTCCAAGTCAGGATGATTAGTGGCTTGTAGGAAAATTTGCAAGTGATATTGTTACCATGTATTAGCCACGCTTATCCTTCTATGCATTAGAGGTAATGGGTTTGGGAGGTACTGTCTAAGGAGCCTTGGTGATTTACTGCAGTGCATCACCACTAACTATTATGAGTTAGTGGTGAAGGGAGTGAATGTTGAAGGTGTTCTATGGTGTGGCAATCAAGCAGGCTTCTTTGTCGTTCATGGTGTTGAGCTTCTTGATTATTGTTGGAGCTGCACTCATCCAGGCAAATAAAAAAGCTTTCCATTACACACCCGACTTGTGTCTTGTAGATGCTTTTAAGAGCCAGAAGGTGAGTTATTCACCACAAAATTCCCAGCTTGACCAGATCTTTTAGCCACAGTATTTATTTGGCTAATTGAGTTCAGTTTTTGCTCAATGGTAACTTCCAGGATGTTGATAGTGGCAGATTTAATGATGGTTATGCCAGTGAATATCAAAGTGAATGGTTGTGTTCTGTCATTTTTGGAGATGGTCATTCCTTGCGTAAACCAGAATCTTGTCCAGGTCTTGCTGCATTTGGACATGGACTGCCTCAGTTTCTGATGAGTTGTAAATGGTATTTAACATTGTATAATCATCAACAAATATCTTATGATAGAGGGAAGCTCTTTGATGAAACAGCTGAAGATTGTTGGGTTTAGGACACTGTACTGAGGAAATCCTGCAGTGATATCCTGAAGCTTAGGTGATTGATATTCAACAATAATAGCCATCTTCCTTTGCACTAGTTATGACTCCAACTAGAGGAGAGCTTTCCCCCATATTTTAGTACTCTGATGTCACATTCAGTCAAATTTCCACCTTAATCACAAGTGGATAATATTTACATTTCCACTTGAGTTCAGCTCTTCAGTCCATATTTGGACCAAGACTGAAGTGAAGTCAGCAGCTGAGTGAGCTTTAGAACACAAACTGAGCATCAGGTTATTATTAAGTGCTACTTGATAGCACTTTGCTGATGATTGAAAGTAGACTGAAAGGGAGGCATTTGGCTTAGTTGGATTTGTGTAGTGCTGGACATACCTGGCATTGTCAGGTAAATGTCATTGTTGTAACTGTGCTGGAAGATTTGGCATGGGGTGCAGTTATTTCTGGAGCACAAGTCTTCACTACTACTTCTGGAATGTTGTTAAAACCCACAGCCTTTTCACTAGCTGGTGCCTTCAGCCATTTCTTGATATCATATGGAGAGAATCAAATATTATCTTAGAGCAACCCTTGTTTGAGCAGTGTTTACTGTCAACAGAATTAAAATTACATGCTCCAAGTGCATTGTACTTAATGGTAAAGCTGTGCTGCAAGCTCTTCTCCAACACAGGAGATACCAAATACAAAAAAATCTTTTATGTACTTTACAAACAGGAATTCTCACTCTTGAGTAGAAAGGTACATATTGACATCAATCTCATTCAAAAAGATGGAAGCAACAGAAACAAAATAAACCATTTGGAAAGGAATATCCAAATTTATTCAAAGGGTTAGGTTGGTTAAAATCTGAATACAACAATACACTGAAGAAAGATACAAAACTATTGCACTTTTATACACCCAAGAAGATATCACATCCTATGATGGAAAAAGTTGGAAACCAGCTTGCAGAAATGATTAAAACAAGCATTATTTCCTTAATCACAAAACCAATGGTGTTATGTTGGGGCATGGTTACTGTATCCAAGTATAATAGTACGATTTGAATTTGTGTTGAACTTACACAACTCAACAAGGCAACAGTGAGAGAAATTCATCCTATGTCCACAGTTAACAAAAGTTTTGCTAAACTTTATAAAAGTAGAGTCTTCACAAAACTCAATGTAAATAATATATTCTGGCAAGTGCCAATGGATGAGCAAACAAGACTTTTTGTCACATTCATAATTCATTTTTGGAAAACTTTACTTCAACAAATTATCATTTGGAATTGCAGAAATTCTTTAATCAACCATGTTAAATATTTTGCAAGCTTTTCATGGAGTCATATATCATGGGTAATAAGTTTGCGGATGCCACCAAGATTGATGGTATAGTGGACAGTGAAGAAGGTTCCCTAAGATTTCAAAGAGATCTTGATAAACTGCGTCAATGGGCTGAAGAGTGGCAGATGGAGTTTAATTTGTATAAATGCGAGGTATTACATTTTGGTAAAACAAACAAAGGCAAGGCTTATTATAATCAGAAGTAGGGCCTTGGGTACTATTGTAGAACAGAGACACCTAGGGGTTCAGGCACATAAGTTTTTGAAGGTTGTGTCACATATACATAGGGTGGTTAAGAAAGTGTTTAGCATGCTTGCCTTCATTGTTTAGACCTTTGCGTACAAGACATTGGTGAGTCTTCTTCTGGAGTACTGTGTCCAGTTCTGGTCTCCCTGTTATAGGAAGGATATTATTAAACTGGAGAGGGTTCAGAAGAGATTTACCAGAATGTTGCCAGGAATGGAGGGTTTGAGTTATAAGGAGAGGCTGGATAGATTGGGACTTCTTTTACTGGAGCATAGGAGGTTGAGGTATATAGAGGTTTATAAAATAATGATGGGTATAGATACGGTGAATGGCAGGTGTCTTTTCCCTAGGGTTGGGGATTTCAAGACCGGGTGGCATATTTTTAAGGTGAGAGGAGAAAGATTTAAAAGAGATATGTGGGGCAATTTTTTTTATAGAGAGAGATGTTCATGTGTGGAATGAACCTCCAATGGAAGTGATGGATGCAGGTACAGTTACAATGTTTAAATGACATTTAGATACGTACATGAATAAGAAATGTTTGGGGCGCAATTACAACATTTAAAAGGCATCTGGATGATGTATGAATAGGAAGGGTTTAGAGGGATATGGGCCAATTTTTGGCAAATGGGACTAGATTTATCAAGGATGTCTGGTTGGCATGGATGAGTTGGACTGAAGGGTCTGTTTCCATGCTGTACATCTCTATGACTTTATGAATCTATGTTATGGGCCAAATTCAAGCAGGTGGGACTAGTTTAGTTTGGAATTATGGTGGGCACGGATTGGTTGGACTGAAGAGTCTGTTTCTATGCCGTTTGACTCCATGACTTTACGACTGTACATATCACATGGACGACATACTGATCCATGGAACAACAGTTTCAGACCTTGATCAGAAAGTGTAATTAGTATGAAAATGTTGAAAGAAGAGGGCCTCATGCTTCGGGAAAATCCCCAGAAGAATTGATCCATTTTTGGGACACCCTTTGGAATTGAAGGCAAAATGGCAGATGCTTAGAAGACTAAAGCCATTACAGAGCTCCCCACTCCAAAATCAGTCCATGATTTTCAAAGTTTCTTGGGTACAGTGAATCAGTTGGCTAAATGTATGTCAAACCTAGCAACAATTACAGAGCATCTGAGACAATTCTCAAGAAGACACAAGGATGCCGTTGGAAATCAAGAGAATCTTTCTTTAAAAAATTAAATAAATATTGATGCCTACAGATGTCTTAGCATATCGTATTCCTTCATTTCCAATGATAATAGCAGCTGAAGCAGTTGTAGAAGCCTTACTCCTCCAGAAGCAGGTGTTGCAAACCAATCTGTAATGCATCTTAATCAGTGTCTGATAGACAGTCATAACATGCAGTAGTTGTGAAGGAAGATCTTTCAGCCAAATGGGCTTGTGAGAGATTTTCCGATCACATCTTGGTCTGAAAGTAGTCCTCAAAACAGATCACAAAGCTTTGGTTTCTCTACTGGGTGCGAAAGAACTTGTAAGAATGTCAAGATTTCAACTTGCGACATGAGGTTCATTTAGAAAATAGTCTCCATGAAGGGAAAATTGCAAATGGACTCTCCAGAGCAATAGTTAACAACCTTACCAGTCATGGTGTGATTTCACACAAGAAATTGAGTCATACACTCAGTCCATGATCACACAATAACCAGAAATTCAAAATAAAAGCTGAAAGAACTGCAGATGCTGTAAATCACAAACTCAAATAGAGATTGCTGGAAAAACTCAGCAGGTCTGGCAGCATCTGTGAAGAGAAATTAGAGTTAACATTGTGGATCCGATGACTCTTCCTCAGAACTCTGCTGCCAGACCTGCTAAGATTTTCCAGCTGTCTCTACTTGTGAGCCAGAAAGTCATAGCTGACTTGGTCACATTCAACAAAAAACACCAGGAATGTCTCAACATCTGCTGATACTGAACAGAGGATTTGCTGCATCAATGGCTTAGTGGTGTTACCATGAAAACATATTTCAGACACAGGAATCATTTTCTCATTGTTGATGACATCCTTGTTTGCGATGAACAGTTGGTCATCATAGCTTTACCTCAAGAGGAAATCTTGGGGAAGCTGCACAAAAGACACTAGTTAATCACCAAGTGCAGAGCCAGAATTTGATTAGCAATGTGGTGCCCTGGGACTGCCAGGGACTTTAAAGAACTCTACACCAATTGTCAGATATGCCCATCCTCAGACCAGAACAAAGAGAACCATTAATGCCCATCAAGTTCCCAACCAGAGCATGGGAGAATGTGGGAATAGATTTGTTTTTGTTCAATGGAAGGTCTTATAACATGGTCATCAATTATTTCTCCGAATGGATCATGCTGAAGAAAGTGTGCACGACAGCTACGGAAGCAGTTAAATGAATCTTCCGTGAGATATTTGCGTCATATGGTATCCCTGACGTGGTTGTTTTGGACAATAGGCTACAATTTGCGAATAAGTGCTTCAGCCATTGCACAGCCAATTCCAGATTTGAGCATGTCATAAGGTCACAGCGGCACCCACAGTTTAACAGCAAGGCCAGACATGGGGTCAGAATAGTTAAGTTGAACTTGAAAAAGAAATACATTTTTTGTAAAGCTGCTTTGGATTGTAGGTCTACCATAATCCATTGTAGTCTAAATCATCTGATAGGTAGAAAGCTGAAAAATCAGCTCCCCATGAGCCCATCGAAAAAATTGGATCCACAGGTTTTGGAGTAGATCTGTAGCTCGGGTTGTGGGTGTTGAGGTTGGTTGGCTCGCCGAGCTGGTTTGTTGTTCCGCAGACGTTTCGTTACCGTGCTTGGTAACATCCTCAGTGCAGCCTCTGATGAAGCGTCAGTGTGTTTTCCTGCCTGGTTTTTAAACTCTGGGGTCCGTTGCAATGGATTGCCTCACTTCCGGGTTTCCTCCGTAGTGGAATCTATATGGGGTCGAGTTCAATGTGTTTATTAATAGCATATTTCGTGGAGTGCTATGCTTCCAGGAATTTTCGTGCTTGTCTCTGCCTAGCCTGTCTCAGGATTTTGGTGTTGTCCCAGTCGATGTCGTGGTTCTCCTTGTCCATGTGGATTGAGATGAGTGAGTATTGGTCGTGTCTTTTTGTAGCCAGTTGGTGTTCATGTACTCTTGTTGGTAGTTTCCTTCCTGTTTGTCCGATGTAGTGTTTCTCGCAGTCTCTGCAGGGGATCTTGTAAATGACATTGGTCCTGTCCATGGTGGGGAGTGGGTCTTTAGTTCGGTGAGCACTTGTCGTAGGATTGATGTGGGCTTGTGTGCCACCCTGATGCCCAGCGGTTATAGAAGTCTTGTGGTGAGTTCTGACGTGTTCCTGATGTAGGGTAGTGTAATCAATGTGTCGGGGCGTGTAGAATCTTTCTGACGCATTTCCTGTAGGCATTTCGTGACCCAGTTCTTTGGATATCCATTATCCTTGAACACTTAGAAGAGGTATTCCTCATCCTCTTGGCGTAGTTCCGTGTTGCTGCATTGTGTTGTTGCCCTTTTAAATAGTGTTCGCATGCAGCTTCGTTTGTGTGTGCTGGGACTACGGAGGAAACCTGGAAGTGAGGCAATCCATCGCAACGGACCCCAGAGTTTAAAAACCAGGCGGGGAACCACACCAATGCTTCATCAGAGGCTGCACTGAGGATGTTACCAAGCACGGTAATGAAACGTCTGCGGAACAACAAACCAGTTCGGCAAGCCAGCCAACCTCAACACCCACAACCCGAGCTACAGATCTACTCCAAAACCTTAGAGACCTACAGGCGCAACATGCTCAAACTGGCAAGGAAATGGGAAAACTATGCCAAATGAGAGAGCACAACCCGCGAACAAACTCTACTTCCTACATGGATGCCTCAGGAACCAGGTATTACCACGCAGTGTGAAGTACAAACCACCCATCAACAACCCACAAGCCCGGAAAACAGCAGAACAAAACGGCCGCAAGATGGTAAGGGTAATGGTAAACAACGCACATAACTGGCTCCATAAATACAACAGAGAAATTACGCGCCAAAAAACATTATTCCAGGAAGCTACCAATCAGGACTGGACAACCGACATGGAATGAGCCATTAACATCAGCCGACAGACCACAAGAGCCACGAAAAGACAGACCCTGCAAGACAAGCTAACCACACTTACCCACAAAAACGACAACAACAGAACTGACACGTGGATAAGGAACCTCTCCGACAGGAAACTGACAGATGCGGAAAAAGCCATTCTCACCCGGGGACTGAACTACAACTACAGGGACGACAACAAAACGGAATGGCTAGCTACACTGGAAGCCACACTCAAGACCAACAATATCAATGAAGAAACACAACAAACTATAAGACAGACAGTAGTCCCGACACTAACTAGAAAGAGGGAACTTAACACCCTCAACACACCGGAAAGACAAGCCCTGGACAGATTAAAGAAGGACAAGAACATCACTATACTACCTGCAGACAAAGGGCGCATGACAGTGATAATGAATAAAAAGGACTACATCTCCAAAGCACAAGCACTGCTCGCCGACGAGAACACATACTGACCAGTACAAACTGACCCGACACCACAACTAGGCAACAAAATCCTATACACGCTACAAAGACTTAAACAAACAGGACAGATCAACAAAACAGGCTTCTTAAGAATGAAACCCGAAGGAACCAACACACCTCGATTCTATGGCCTCCCTAAAGTACACAAGTCGGAAGTCCCCCTCAGACCCATAGTCTCCCTACCAGGCACTCCATCACACAGATTAGCCAGAGAACTACAAAGAAGACTCAAGCACCTAGTCAACAAATCATCCCACTCCATCCACTCAGCCCAAGAATTCCTCAACTCCATCAAAGACATAAAGATAGAGGACGAAGAGACCATGATATCGTTTGATGTCACCGCCCTATTCACATCAATAGACATACCACTAGCAAGGGAAACAATGACAACCTGACTTGAACAAGAACACGACTCCAGTGAAACCATCTCCAAGGACAACATGCTTACACTACTGGACCTATGCCTGTCCACCCACTTCACCTTCAACTGCCAAACATACGAGCAAATCAACGGAACACCCAGGGGATCGCCTATCTCTGGACTCATAGCGGAAGCAGTGATGCAAAGACTGGAAAGGACTGGCCTTCCGCAAATCCAACCTAAACTATGGCTACGCTACGTAGATGACACCTTTGTCATCATTAAACGGACCAAATTAGAAGAGACACACAAACTCATAAACAACACCCTCACCGGAATAAAATTCACCAGAGAGGAGGAGAAGAACAAACAACTCCCATTCCTGGATGTCATGGTAGAGCGCAAGACAAATGGGGAACTGCAAACGAAAGGACACCGAAAAACCACACACACGGACCAGGTACTGAACTTCAATAGTAACCATCCCAGCACACACAAATGAAGCTGCGTGCGAACACTATTTAAAAGGGCAACAAAACAATGCAGCAACATGGAACTACGCCAAGAGGATGAGGAATACCTCTTCCAAGTGTTCAAGGATAATGGATATCCAAAGAACTGGGTCAGGAAATGCCTACAGTAACAGCATCAGAAAGATTCTACACGCCCTGACACACTCATTACACTACCGTACATCAGGAACACGTCGGAACTCACCACAAGACTTCTACAGCCGCTGGGCATCAGGGTGGCACACAAGCCCACATCAATCCCACAACAAGTGCTCACCCGAACTAAAGACCCACTCCCCGCCACGGACAGGACCAATGTCATCTACAAGATCCCCTGCAGAGACTGCGAGAAACACTACATCGGACAAACAGGAAGGAAACTAACAACACGAGTACATGAACACCAACTGGCTACAAAAAGACACGACCAATACTCACTCATCTCAATCCACATGGACAAGGAGAACCACCATTTCAACTGGGACAACACCAAGATCCTGGGACAGGCTAGGCAGAGACAAGCACGAGAATTCCTGGAAGCATGGCACTCCATGAAGCATGCTATTAATAAACACATTGAACTCGACCCCATATACATTCCACTACGAAGGAAAACCGGAAGTGAGGCAATCCATTGCAATGGACCCCAGAGTTTAAAAACCAGGTGGGAAAACACATCGATGCTTCATCAGAGGCTTCACTGAGGATGTTACCAAGCACGGTAACGAAACGTCTGCGGAACAACAAACCAGCTCGGTGAGCCAAGCAACCTCAACAATTGGATCCACACTTACACCTTCATGATTAGCAAATGGCATATGATAAAAATCAATTCTATCTTGCTCAGCCATCTATCCATTATAGTTAACGTGATCATGTAAGAAATTTGCCAGTGCAATGAATGGGGCAATGAGTGTTGGGCAGTGATTTAAACAGACTAAGTATGATTGACCTTGAAGCTGCAAATGCTACAATCTATATTGCTCTTGTTACCAAAGGAGCTATACAAAAGTGCTATGCAAGACCCTCACCCCACTACGGCTAAGGCATCCCCAGATTACTTATTGGAATTAACCAGTTGATGGGCCTAATAACGTAGGAGATCTCAGACCATCAGAAAGACAGTCCAAGACTACTACCGTGAACCCAACAAACTATCAGTCTTGCAAGTCTGAAGAGAACATATTTGGGGAAAGTAGTAAAATCTCTAGATTATCTGAATTTGTAAACTGAAGACTTGGGGGCACATGGGATATGGGAAATTTAATATAAATAATGTATAACTGTAATTGTAATCAAATGTGAAATGATGTTATTTATGGGGCTGGAAGGATCAGGAGAAATGTTAGGAAGCACTTCTACACAGAAAAGGTGGTAGATGTCTGGAGCTCATTTGCACAAACAGCAATAGATGCCGGATCAGTTGTTCACTTTAAATCTAAGAATTTTTTTTGTTAAGCAATGGCATTAAGGGATATAGGCCAAAGGCAGGTATGTGGAGTTAGGCCACAGATCAGCCGTGAATGCAATGATGTCGTGAGGACTTATCAGGAATGTACAGTAGGATCCTGTGAGAGACAGTCAGGGTGCTTCCTGTACAGCCTATCTTTATGCATTAACTTGCTTCTTTCTTATTCCACATATCTATTTTCATTCAAGCAGAAGGTCTACTAATCACACACTAGTCACACACTAGACTGCATTAACTCCTAAAGAAGCAGTAACTTATAAGATACAAATGGCAGCGCACAATCGGAATATGCTTCTCTGCAGATAATTTAAATGGTACATAACCCTCTTAGTGGAGACATTTCTCATAGTCTCCATGCTATTTAACTTATCATACACCATTACCTTGTGAAATATGTGAAATTGTCAACTTACCTATCTAAAGGCACCTAACTCCAGAACTTTAACCCAACTGAGACAAATCCTTTATCTGACCTATGCTCATTGATACAGGTGCTCAAATGTATTCCATAAAATGAAACCTGGAAGTGTCAACCATATGTGGATTTATTTATTTTTAACAATAAAAGGAACCAGACATGATCAATTTGCTTTATTTCTTGCTGAGTTGCAACACATTAAACAAGATTCAGTTACAGATTGGCCTTTCTTATTTGTTCCTTTTTCTGAAATAGATAAATTGCTGAACTATGAAGAACTATAAAAGAATTAATATATTCAAATGTCAATATGCACTTATCCAGGAGCTCGGACATTGCTGATAAACTATAATCTGGTCTGGTAAGGAAAGTCAAAGATAGTAAGAACTGCCAATGCTGGAGTCAGAGATAACACACTGTGGAGCTGGATGAACACAGCAGGCCAGGCAGCATCAGAGCAGCAGGAAGGCTGACGTTTCGGGTCAGGGCGCTTCTTCAGAAATGGAGGAGAGGGAATGGAGCACAGAAATAAATAGAGAGAGGAGGGGTGGGACTGGGTAAGGTAGGTGGGATGGTGATAGGTGAGTGCAGGTAGGCAGTGGTGGGGATTGGTCAGTGAGGTGGGACAGGTGGGAGAGAAGATGGACAGGTTGATTTGAACTGTTAATTGGGCACACAATCTGTGAAGTGTTTAAATTCTGATTTAAGTTCCATTGCAACCTTTAAAAACTCAGATTACGAGTTCTCACTCATTCTTGTTCTTGTCATGGGCCATGCTTCAGCTTTCATGGATTCCAGCATATGGGACAATCTGTCAGTAACATGTTAAAGAAATGCCATCTGTTATCAGCAAGTGTATCACCATGTTTACTAGAAACAGATGTAGAAGCTGACTCTGAGCCACATGAAATAAGTTCAAGGCTCTTTTATGATTTGTTTTGCTTTGCAACCATACCATTGTCAAAGGATATAAACAGTGTGCTGAAGATTGCTTTTATTAAAGTGTTGCTTGAAAATCCAACATAAATATTAAACAGTAACAAATTTCACAAGGGTAGGCAATGACCTAGTCGTATTATCACTCACAAACAAAAACAGAAATTGCTGGAAAAGCTCAGCAGGACTGGCAACAGCTGTGGAGAAAAAAATCAGAGTTAACGTTTCAGGTCAGTTGACCCTTCTTCAGAACTGATGGTAGCTAGGAAAAAGTTGTTACTTTTTATGCAGAAGGTAAGTTGGGGCCAGGGGTGTAAGGAGTAAATTATAGGAGCCCAAAGAGACAGAAGAACAGTTGGACAGACAAAGGAGTGGACAACAATCAGCTTGAGACAATGAATAGCTTTAGTGGACAATTAGTGGCTAACGAGGGGTTGTGTGTAATAGCAAACCATGTGTGGGAGAAGAAGCCTCAAACCCTAAAATTGTTGAACTCGATATTGAGTCCAGAGGCTGTAGAGTTCCCAAGTGGAAAATGAGGTGCTGTTCTTCCAGCTTGTGCTGAGCTTTGCTGGAGAACTGCAGCAAGCCTGAGACAGAGATGTTGGCCAGAGAACACAGTGGTCCGTTGAAGTGGCAGGCAACTGGAAGCTCAGGGTTTTTTTTTGTGGACAGAACATATGTTCTCGTCGAAATAGTCACCCAGTCTATGGGGTGACTCTGAGACCCTGAGCTTCCAATTCGGGACATACCAGAAGTGCCTGGTTTCTTCACCCCACCACCTCCAACCTTGCTGCCATTCTCATCCCTGGGAGTAGTTCAAACTGAGGATGGTGAGCCTGCATCTGGGCAGAACACTCTTAGCACTCTCAGACCCTCTAACCACAAAAAAGATTGCCTATTTAAAATCCCAAGGCCAATGGGATCCATTTTTGGGCAGGTTTTATCTACCCCAGCTGCAGACCCAGGAAAACTGCCCAGATGTACTGGGATGGAAAAGTGAAGAAAACCTTCTGAGGCCACATGGATGATGTGAGCGAGACATTGTAAATACACGGTCACATCTGTAAATATATGTTCATTTTTCGAGATTGGTTCTAGCCAGGACTTTTGATCAACAGAGTTTGTCAGTGCATAAAAATAATGCGATAACAAATGTCTTTAGCCTCTTCTGTATGCATGTTGAATACTATTGTACCTTGAAAGACCTCATATCATACAAAAGTGGAGCATTCTCCCTCAATGTAAAAAAGCGCTTACATCATCCCTTCAGGGGCAATCATTTTGCATTTTGATTGTGATTTGCATGAAGATAGAAGACAATACAGTTTGTCAAGCACTTCACAGAACGAACAACAGGTTTAACCTCACAATATAGGTGACCACCCAAACCTCACCTCTATGCCTTTCCCTCTCTGTCAACCCCATTGACTTTGATCCTCTCCACATTCCCACTAAGCCTTTTTATTTAACTGTCCATCTCTCTGTTTTAGCTGAGCTCAGGAACACATCTCTGTGCAATGCCCCACCCCATCAAAGCCACAGTGGGGGTGCCATCAATTAAATCCCCTACACCACACAGGACCCGTTGCCCTCCTACACTCCACTGTCTACCATCGTTTCATATTGAGTTGCTCCCTTTCACAATTATTATCCCCTCTGCATTAAAGTATGTTGCCTGCAATCCCCACAACTGACTTACACAGCAACACCACCACAGCAATACCTCCTGATAATCCCCATTGACAACTTGTAAACAGACCCCTGACTGCCCATGGCCCATACCCTGATCGACAATGAAAGACAGACCTGACTGAAGAGTGACCAGACCCCTGGCTGATCTCTGTGCAGCTCCTCAACTGACTCAGTGCTTTTGTTTCCTGACCGGAACAACGAAGTAGTTGAGCTGTAATAGCCTGGGGGAGCAATACATGAAAGATATGACACAGGAGCATATGTTAAGTCTGAGGTCATACTATGACCATGAATTGAAGAAATTTCATTCAGCAACAGCTTTTGATATCTAACACCGAAGAACAAAGGTATTAGGCACCATAGGAAAAGCAGCTTTTTCTGGCAAATCCCGTAAAACCACCCCAGTGCACATGAAACTTTCAAAAGCTGTGAATATGACAACAATCAAATCTTTTATGCTCACTGTCAATTTTTCTCAAAGCAGTTAGAAAGAGTTTCAAATTTAACTATCAGGTCATTTTGACTAAAATAATGATCCAAGCATTGATAAAGTTTCAGTATAACCAATCATGGTCAATAGAAATTTACAGCTTTAATTCTGGTAAGTTAGGTAGCTTTAATCATCTAATTATTTTTGAACTATAAAATATCAGTAATTTTCAGTTCAAATGGGTTAGTAGATGAATGTGTTGCATGACATGATATTGAACAACGCAGATGTTGAAAGTCTTAGGTTTGATGTGGACTCCATGCTCATTTCTGAATTAAGCTCCAGAGTCAGTGGGATGTTGCAGCAGATTGGAAGAGGGAGAAGAAAGAAAGCCACTTTTCTTCCTGTTGTTGCAGGCTTTGCACACATGGACCAGTGGATGAGGAGCTGACCAGCGTTTACAGTCTTACCCCATTTGCAAAAACATCAATAACATGAAAGTATAAGGAATCACATGTAACTTCAGGAAACCACGCAGAAGAATTCTGAGCTTTGCTCATGATTCATTAAGTTTCAGATATCAGCTTAGCTCCATTCTTGTTCTGTTCTATTTTGGTGGCTCTCCTGTGAAAGTGTCTTTAATACTGTACTACCACAAAGACATCTACCAATCTACCTGGCCAGGGATCTAGTTTTTTAGAGGAAGATCTAACACTTAGCAGGTCTGGACCCTGGTTGGTATCGGACTTCATATCAAGTATTTTGACCCATAGTCAATCTACTTGAAAGTAGAGGCTTTATTTTCTTTCATTGTCTGTAGAAGTCTCACAGTGACAGAGATGCAATAGTCAGGTTTGTTTTCATATTTTCTTTGCACTCCCCTCCCTCTTGTCATTTCTTTTAACGATTCATCACCATTTTCATACCTGGTGAAATCATCGATACGTGACCTGCAGGTGTGCGGTTTTGTGTTACCTCTGATATTGACCTCCCTATGCACTCATAAAGGATTACTCAGCAAATCAGAAAGGTTGTGCCCAGGCGAAGCACTAAACATGAGTGAAAATGAGGCTATGAAACGGAAGAAATGAAGACTGCTGTTCTGGGAAGAGTTGACTGTCACTGACCTATCAATAGAGGAGTTAGGTCTTCAGAAGGATGTTGATCAGAGACTGTCGACTTCATGTGGAGACTGAGACAGTTCCCATACAGATGGTAGAAATGATGTGCAAGACAGAGGAGTCTACTACCTACATCTACAATACAGAGAATCTGCATATATCTGTCACAAAGAGTTTCCAAGATCTTTGGTGGTCTCTCAAGTAGCAGGTACAATTGCATCCATTGATGATTTCTCCAGGATAATTTCAAAGGACTTGTAAGTACTGACTAGGACTATTCACTTTCTGTTGATACTACCCAGTAGCAGCAGTAAGTTTATACCCTACATTAGTGGGCGTAGAGGACTGGGAGTAAATGTTTCTGTCTGTCAGGAGTGCAACATTGAAACTGCTTCCCACAGTCCTCTCTGAAATGCTTCATATAAGGAAGCTTCAAATGTTGTGTGGCACTGTGTAAAATGATACAGCCGTAAATAAATGATTTGACTAAGGCAGAATTGAATGAAGGTGAAGCATAGGTGCATTAACAATGTCTCTATTTATAGTACCATGTGAGACCATGAAATATGTCAGAATTGTAATATCATTGAACATGTTATAGAATTGTTCCTGTCAAATGTTAAACAATTAAAATGCCATTAGTTGTATCTGAAAGAAATAATAAATAACCAATTATCTTAAATAAAACATACTCAGTCAATCAATAAGTATTTCCAAGAGTCTAAATTACTACTTTACTTGAAGTGAGTCATTTACATTCATGAACTTAAGTGGTATAGAAAAATGAACCAGTCTGGATAAGTTACAGATTTTGGTACTTTGCACAAGCAGCATAATTGCTTCAAACAAATTACAAAAAATGAAAAATATGTTACAAGTCTTTGCAATCTATACTCCTTAACCATGAATCATTTTTTTATCTTTATTAAATGAAGACAAATCATACAAAATTAATAAAAGAAATGACATTCCAAAACTAAAATGGATATTGCAGCATGGTACAATGCAAAGATTTAAATTAAAAGACTAAAAAGAAAAACAAAAAAAGACATTTACATTGTGCTTTTCATGACCATCAGATGTCTCAAAGCAGTTTTACAGCCAATAATCTACTATTGAACTGTATTCATTGTAGTAAAGTAGGACTAGAATGATAAGAAACAGGGTTGAGTGCCATAAGCCACAATTCCATCTTGAAAACTAATGGAAAAATGTAAAAGTCAAGAGAATGATGGTCGTGTAGGAAGGATAATCAATTATCTGTTTCAGATCAATCACAAGATCCACTGTGCAAGTAAATCAATTTTAAGATGTATGCTGTCATCTGAATCCAACCCAGATACCAACATTTTAAGTTTAAATTTAACCTTTTGTGAGAACATTGTCTTTTCACCTCAGCATCAGCTTAAATTATGGGTAGATTTATTAATAAATTGATGTTTGTTTATTAAATATTCAAATAGGAATTTGTCAGTCAACTTACCTTACGTTCTCCACAATGATGCAACATCAATACCCATTGACTTCATTCATGAAAAATGAAATAATCACAAGCTAACATCAAAATGATAAAAAGACTGAATAAGCAATAGATTTATCAAAGCAGTTATTTCAAATGCATATCTTATGATTCATAGAAGAAAAGTTCTCAGTTTGTATTGTGAGTTAGACAAAACCATGCAAGGTCCAAAACATAATTGTACTGTACTAGGTGTTGGCAAAATGTTTTGCAACTCCAAGAGAAGCTCTTTCTTGGCAACATGGTTAATGCAGTCACCATTAATTTGAAGCAGTTTGAGAATAGGTTTCCTTTGCTACCTTCTTGGAGTTCCACCCTTCCAAAAAGAACAGACTGAAAAGCTCTTGTCAAATGTGTGGAAACACCAGTTTGCAGGGAACTGGTATGAATTCTTGGGGTTTTAAGGCAATTAAAACAATCAAGATAATTGGCATAATAAAATTTCTTCAATATTTGACAATTATAAGGTCATAACTTTAACATGCAGTATTCCTTTAACTTTTACCATAATTTTAGAAATTCCTTTCTATTTTAGTCTCACTGTGTTACCACGTGTCACTGCTTCTTGATGCATCCTAGTATTGATCTCCTTTGTTCTATTATCCAGATCCATATCACATGTTAGTGCAGCAGGGGTAGTTTTAGTTATTTTCTTAGCTGCTTACTTTTTGCAAAACTGCTTTAATTTTTATAGTTTTAAATCATAGTATAGTGAATTGTTTATTTTTAGAGAAAAAGATTAGGGTGGCTCAGTGGTTAGCACTGCTGCCGCACAGTGCCAGGGACCTGCATTCGATTCTAGCCTTGGGTGACTGTATGGAGCTTGCACATTGTCCCCGTGTCTGTGTGGGTTTCCTCCAGATGCTCCAGTTTTGCCCCACAGTCCAGATATGTGCAGATTAGGTGGATTGACCAAGCTAAATTGCCCATAGTGTGCAGGGATGTATAGGTGAGGTGGATTCGCCATGGAGAATGCAGGGATAGGATAGGGGGTGAGTCTGGGTGGGCTGCTCTTTGGAGGATAAGTTTTGACTTGATGAGGGAACAGTTTGCTTTCACAATGCAGGAATTCTATGATTAGTGAAGACAAATTTAGGTTCTTTAAAATCAGAATGAGGGTAAATTATAACAGAGGATAAACAGATGGCGGAACAAGTAAATACACATTTTGGTGATATCTCCACAAAGGAGGACAAAAAGGTCCCATAACTGTTAGGAACTCAGGGTCTATTGAGAGGGAGAAAATTAGCACAAGTAGGGAAATGGTATTGGGGAAATTGATAGGATTAATGCTGATTAATCCCAGGACTTGTTAATCTATATCCCAGTGTATTTAGGGTAGTGGCCTTAGAAATGATGGTTACATTGGTGGTCATCTTGCAAGATACTGCAGACTTTGGAACAGATCGAATAGATTGAAGGGTTGTTAATGTAACTCTACTACATTTAAAAAAAGGAGGTAGAGAGAAAACTGGGAATTGCAGACTGTTCAGCCTGACACTGGTACTAAAGAAATGTTAGAGTTCATTGTAAAAGTTTCAATTGTAGAACTCTTGGATAACACTGACATAATTACATAGAGTCAACATGGATTTACAAAAGGGAAATCATGCTCAACAAATCTACTGGAATTTTTTGAGGATGGAATTCATAGAGTTGATAAGGGCAAGCCAGTAGATGTGGTTTACTTGGACTTTTAGAAGGCTTTCGATAAAGTCCCACGTAAGAACATAGAACATAGAACATTACAGCGCAGTACAGGCCCGTCGGCCCTCGATGTTGCGCCAACCTGTGAAACCAATCTGAAGCCCATCTAACCTAAACTATTCCATTATCATCCATATGTTTATCCAATGACCATTTAAATGCCCTTAAAGTTGGCGAGTCTACTATTTTTGCAGGCAGGGCATTCCACACCCTTACTACTCTCTGAGTAAAGAACCTACCTCTGACATCTGTCCTATATCTATCACCCCTCAATTTAAAGCTATGTCCCCTCGTGCTAGCCACAACCATCCGAGGAAAAAGGCTCCCACTGTCCACCCTATCTAATCCTCTGATCATCTTGTATGTCTCTATTAAGTCACCTCTTAACCTTCTTCTCTCTAATGAAAACAGCCTCAAGTCCCTCAGCCTTTCCTCATAAGACCTTCCCTCCATACCAGGCAACATCCTGGTAAATCTCCTCTGCACCTTTTCCAATGCTTCCACATCCTTCCTATAATGCGGCGACCAGAACTGTACACAATACTCCAAGTGCAGCCGCACCAGAGTTTTGTACAGCTGCAACATGACCTCATGGCTCCGAAACTCAATCCCTCTACCAATAAAACCTAACACATCGTACACCTTCTTAACAACCCTATCAACCTGGGTGGCAACTTTCAGGGATAAAGAGATTAGCATGTAAAATTACAGTGCAAGGGATTGGAGGTAGAGTACTGACATTAATAGAGAACTGGTTGGCAGACAGAAAACAAACAGTAAGAATAATGTGGTAACACAGTGTGGAGCTGGAGCAACACAGCAAGCATCAGAAGAGCAGGAAAGTTGACATTTTGGGTTGGGACCCTTCTTCAGGAATGGGAGAGGAGGAAAGGAACTCCGAAATAAATAGAGTGAGGGGTCCAAGAAGGGTCCCGACCCAAAAAGTCAACTTTCCTGCTCCTCTGATGCTTGCTGTGTTGCTCCAGCTCCACACTGTGTTATCTGTGACTCCAGCATTGGCAGTTCTTACTATCTCTGAGTAAGGATAATGTATTGCAAGGACTGCAGCTGCTCAAGAGGACGGCTTACCTCCATCTCCTCCAGGGCAATTAGGAATGAGTAATAAATGCTGGCCTCGCTAGTGACTCCCAAATCCTATAACAAAATGAAACAAACAGCAATGCGATTGATTATGCTGCATGATAACTTTACTGCTGGACAACATTTGGATATTTCCTTCACTTGGTGCTAAAATGAATTGAACTGAATTGAATTAGATTGATTATCAAATGTACTCAAATGAGTACAGTGAAAAGTTTGTAAGTTGCCATGTACATTGCCATCTTAGATACAATGGTACCTTGGTAAAATCCTTAGTTACTGAATAGCGAATTGAAGAAAAAGTTGAAGTTGCATTACAGCTATACACAGCATGACCATAGGTCTGTAAAAACAAGAAGCAAAGTTAAAAAGACAAACATCACAGTGTCTCTCCAAAAGCTGTCTGCAGCAGACCAACACAGGGGGTATCCATGTGGTCTGACTGTTGGCTTCCTTTACGCTCCCACATCATGCTGCTCACCCCCTGCACTGTGCTGCTGCTGCTACCCCCTGCACTG
>NC_063347.1:36606637-36630497 GCF_021869965.1 Rhincodon typus
CCCCTGCACTGTGCTGCTGCTGCTACCCCCTGCACTGTGCTGCTGCTACCCCCTGCACTGTGCTGCTGCTGCCATGCTCTGCACTGTGCTGCTGCTGCTCACCCCCCTGCACTGTGCTGCTGCTGCTACCCCTTGCACTGTGCTGCTGCTGCTACCCCCTGCACTGGGCTGCTGCTGCCATGCTCTGCACTGTGCTGCTGCTGCCATGCTCTGCACTGGGCTGCTGGTTGCAGATGTCCCGTCTTTGGGCTGTTGGCCGCTGACGTCCCCACTCCAGTCACTGGCGTCTCTGCCTAACCCAGTTTGGATGCAGGGAATCGGAGGCTGGGACCAGGTGTCCGAGGTCGAGAGAAGTGACAGAAGGTACGAGACAGGGGCAAAGAAAGAAAAAGAACAGGCGGAGTGGAGGAGCTCTGGCTGGAGCATCCTACTCCGCCGCCATCTCCTGTGCCATTAGGAAAGGGGATATTCATGACAGATTGCTGGATATTTATGGTCAAATTTTGCCATGGTCAACAAGGACAGTCACTGCTTCACTACTGATAGCAAAATCCAGTGTATTAAATAGACTTGGACTATTTATCCTATTCAACTCTGAAATCAATTGATTACAATTCAATTTGCTAATTCAATATTTTCCAGATAATATTTCATTACAGTTGATGGGATTTTCTAGATAAGTAATTACAATTCAAGATTTGTAATTGATGAAAATGTGCATGCCCATTTTCCTCTTCAGTAAAGAAAATACTGGAGATCTTCATTTCCATTTGGAGTAAAAGAGCAGAAGGGACAATTTTGGAATATGGTGGATGGATTACTGGGTTGCAAACATGGAGGTGATTCATTTATGCCTCCTTTCAGATCAATTTCAAATTCAGTTTGAAAGTTGTTCAGCTGTAGATGTATAATGTTAATCCTATATTAATTTTGTTTTGTATGTAGCTTGTGGGCATTAACTGGGATTTACTTGAGCCCGATAAACGAAGTTGATCTAAAATTGTGGTTGTTGTAGCCAGCAGTTGTATGCTTGTTGATATTTGCACTTTACATCTCATCCACAAAGTGCAACTTCACGGTGTCTAACAAAATCAAGGTCTGTTTACAGTTTTCCACTAGCGTGCATATGTTGTTATTATTATATTTTCAAAACAGTTACAATCTTTTTAGCATAAGTTCTGTGGATGCTGGAAATCTGAAATAAAAATGGAAAGTGCTGGAGAATCTCAGTAGGTCTGGCAACATCTCTGGATAGAGAAACAGAGTTAATGTTTTGAGTCTGATGTCCAGAAATGAAACATTAATTCTGTTTCTCTCTCCACAGATGCTGCCAGACCTGCTAAGTTTCTCCAGCATTCTCTGTGTTTCAGTATTTTTCTTTTGTTCAATGCATTGTTTTTATCATTGTTTTAAGATCCTCCCCTAGGAGTTCATCTGTTTCATCCAGTCTGGCACCTGCCTTGATAAGAGCTAAATCTGGATTTCCCAGTTCTGAAGAAGGGTCACTGCTTTCTCTCCACAGATACTGCCAGACCTGCTGAGATTTCCCAGCAATTTCTGTTTCTGATTTCCAATGTTCACAGTTCTTTGGTTTTTATGGATTTCCCTTTAGTCAGCTGGCTGATTTTGGGTGTCACCGTATTCATCGACAGAGCATAGTCAAAGGAGGGTCATTAAAACTCCTCTGACACTACTTACAGTTTTGTATGGACTGCCTGACTTCCTCCAGCTCCATGACTATGTCTCCATTATAGAAACAGAACATTTTCTGTCTTCCTGCATTCATTCATTCTTGATCTTTGTTTACAAATTGATAATTTTCCAAAGTTGAGCTTAAATCCTGCAGCAACACCTTAATTCCTACTCATCACGTAAGCTCTCAAATACAGACATCTTGCAAATCTGGAACTCCATTAATTACAATAAAATGAGCCTGAACTCAGTGCACCATAAGTCTGTTGAGATTCCTACTCTGGCCCAATTCCAGTCATCTTTTCTCCTGATTAGAAACTCTAGTATTTTCTGCCTCTGAAGAACTTCAAAAATATAGTGTCATTACGGAAATCATACCAAAGCTTAATTAAATGATCATATGTGAATTCCGTAGCATTGGAAACTGGCAAACATAACACCCTTATTCAAGAAAAGATGTAAGGATTGCCCAAGAAACTGGGCAGTTTAACACCAGTGGCCAGTACGGAATAAAAAACAATAACCCAGAACACAAGGATATGTTTGGACCTTGCATTCACCCTTAATAAGATCATGGCGGATCTAATTGTTTGCCTCCATAGCCCTTGTCTTCTGTGTTGCTCAGTTATCTATCTAAATCAGTCTTGGATATATTCAATGATGCAGCTTCTCTCTCAGGAAGAGAATTTGATAGACTAACAATGCTCTGAGATAAGAAAGTCTCATTTAAGTCTTAAATGGGGGACACCCCTATTTTTAAGCTATGGCCCTATTTCTCCATTTCCTCAAAATTGCTCTAATTGTTTCAGAATCTCATATATTTCAATAATATGGTATCTGTAGTTTTAAATTACAATAGGTTTAGGTCCAACTTGCTTAATATTTCCTTGTAAGAAACACCTTCATTCCAAGGGATCAGTTGAGTTAATTTTTTCTGACCAGCTGCTAATACCATTAGATCATTGCTTAAGTGGAGAGGCCAATACTGGACATAGATACTGTTTCACTAAGGCCTTGAGCAAATATAGCAACATGTCCTTACTTTCATACTCAATTCCCCTTCCAATAAATGCCAAACTTTCTATTTGCCTTCCGAATCACTTGCCCTGTCTGCACACCCACATTTTGTGTTTCTGTGCTAGGACATACTAATCCCACTGTACCTTTATGGTCCTGTAGTCACACTCTAATTAAGTAACATAGTGCTTTTCTAGTCTTCCTGCCAAAATGTATAAGTGCACATTTTCCCACATTATACTCCATCTGTCATTTTTTAGCCCACTGACTTAACCAATCAAAATCCTTTGATAACAAGGTGTAGAGCTGGATGAACACAGCAGGCCAAGCAGCATCATAGGAGCAGGAAGGCTGACGTTTCAGGCCTAGTTATCTCAGATTCTCCAGCATCTGTAGTTCGTACTATCTCTGATAAAATCCTTTGGTAGATTCTTTTTGTCTCTTGACGGCTTATTTCCATATCTTTGTACCATCAGCAAACTTAGTTGCCATATTCAGTCCCTTTGCGCTAGCCTTGCAAATAGTTGAGGCATTAGTTACAGCCTGAATACTCATTTGTCCCTATTTTCTGCTTCCTGTTTCCCAACCCAATATGTTTCTGCCTGCAGCATGAGAACTTATTTTGTGTCGCAACCTTTAATTAGACACCTTAACACGTGCTTTTTAGAAATCTAAGCATGCTGTATCTACAGGTACCCTTTTGTCCACGTTGCTAGATATTTATAGTCATAGACTCTTAGAGTCACAGGGTCATACAGCCCGGAAACAGGCCTGTGACTAGTGGTGGGCCACAAGGATTGGTTTGTGTCTATTGCTTTTTGTCATCTATATAAACAATTTGAATGTGAATATGGGGACATGGTTAGTAAGTTTGCAGATGAAGCCAAAATAGGTGGTGTAGTGGACAGTGAAGAGGATCATCTCAGAGTACAACGGGACCTTGATCAGTTGGGCCAAGGGGCTAAGGAGAGGGAGATGGAGTTTAATTTAGACAAATGTGAGGTGCTGCATTTTGGAAAGGCAAATCAGGGCAGGACTTATACACTTAATGGTAAGGCCCTGGGGACTGTTGCTGAATAGAGACCCGAGGGGTGCAGGTGCATTATTCCTTGAAAGTGGAGTCACATGTAGACGCAGTGATAAAGAAGGCATTTGGCACTCTTACCTTCATTGGTCAAAACACTGAGTATAAGAGATGTATATCTTGTTGCAGCTGTACAGGATATTGGTGAGGCCACTTTTGGAATATTGCATACAGTTCTGATCGCTCTTCTATTGGATGGATGCTGTTACACTTGAGAGGGTACAGAAAAAAATAACAAGGATGGTGCTGGAACTGGAAGGTTTGACTTATAGGGAAAGGCTGAATAGACTGGGTCTTTTTTCCCGGAGCATTGGAGGCTGAGGGGTGACTTTATAGAGGTAGGGTGAATAGCCAAGGTTTTTATTCTAGTTGGGGGAGTTCAAAACCAGAGGACATAGGTTTCAGATGTGAGGAGAAAGATATAAAAGTGACGTAAAAGCAACATTTTCATGCAGAGGGTGGTGTGTGTATGGAATGAGCTGCCACAGGAATTGGTGGAGGCTGGTACGATTACAACATGTAAAAGGCATCTGGATGGGTACACGAAAAGGAAGGGTTCAGAGGGATATGGGCCAAATGCTGGCAAATGGGACAAGGCCAGACTGGAATGTCTAGTTGCACGGACGAGTTGGACTGAAGGGTCTCAAATAACTCTAATAAATTCAACCAACATAATTCCCTCTCAGAAGAGAAAGGATCAACAGGAAGTTGGTGAAGTTTGAGTTTATTAAGGAGATGGATTTGTAAAATGCAGATCATGCTTGACTAATCTATTTTAATTTGTTGATGAAATAACAGAGAAAATTGATGAAGGGGGAATGTTTTGACAAAATGGTTTTTAATAAAGATTTTGACACTGTGTTACATAAAAGGCTAATTAACAAAACTGAGGCTTATGAAATAAGATTGGTGTTGTCTGCATGGATGTAAAACATTGCTTAAAAGGAGAAAACAGGGAGTCACACAGAGACAGCAAGAACTGCAGTTGCTGGAGTCAAAGACGACATAGTATGGAGCTGGAGGAACACAGTAGGCCAGGCAGCATCAGAGGAGACGGAAAACTGACATTTCAGGTCGGGACCCATCTTCAGAAATGGGGAAGGGAGCTGGGAAATGAATAGAGAGAGAAGGAGTGGGGCTGAAGAAGGTAGGTGTGATGGTGATAGGTGAGTGCAGGTAGTGAGTGGTGGGGATTGGTCAGTGGGATGGGTGGGGCTGATAGGTGGGAGAAAAGATGGATAGGTTGTGTCAGGTCAAGGAGACGGGGATGAGAGGGAGAGTTGGGCATGGGATGAGTCCGGGCATGGAGAGATTTTAAAACTGGTGAATTCCATGTTTAGGCCATCGGGCTGTAGGCTCCTGAGGCGGAATATGAGGTGTTGCTCCTTCAGTTTGTGGGTGGTGTCATTGTGACACTGGAGGAGGCCCAGAATGGCCTCTCACTCCATGACTCCCTCGTCTGCTCCACACTCCCCGCTAACCCCACCACCTCCGGCACCTTCCTCTGCAACTGCAGGAAGTACTACACCTGCCCCTACACCTCCCCCTCCTCACGTCCATCCAAGGCCCAAAGCAAACCTTTCATATCCGACAGGGGTTCACCTGTACATCCGATAACTTGGTCTACTGTATCCGCTGCTCCCAATGTGGCCTCCTCTACATCGGTGAGACCGAGCATACACTCGGAGACCTTTTTGTAGAGCATCTGCGCTCTGTATGCGACAAACGACAGCCCCTTCCAGTCGCCAACCATTTGAGGGTGGTATTACCTGGATTACTCATGGTTCCACGAGCTAGTGAGGGTAGGAATAGGAGGATGGAGCAGATGAATGCATTGTTGAGAAGCTGGTGCAGGGTGAAGGATTCACACTTTTGGCTCTTTGCAATCTCTTCTGGGGTAGAAGTGACCTGTATCAGAAGGACGAATTGCACCTGAATTGGAAGGGGACCAATATACTGGCGGGAAGATTTGCAAGAGCTGCTCGGGAGGATTTAAACTAGGAGTGGGGCCGGGTGGGGGGTGGGTGGTGGGGATGCAGATAGGGGTTCGGATCCATGGAAATAGTGATGAAAGAGATCAGTCTGAGGCTGGTGCAGTTGGGGAAAGGAGCAAATCAAACAGTCAGGGCAGGCAGGAAAAGAAGCAGAAAATGAAGTAGAACTGATAAATTAAACTGCCTTTATTTCAAAACAAGAGGCCTAACAGGTAAGGCAGATGAGCTCAGATCATGGTTGGGAACATGGGACTGGGATATCAGAGCAATCACAGAGACAGGACTGGCAGTTTAACGTTCCAGGGTACAGATGCTATAGGAAGGATAGAAAGGGAGGTGGGGGCAAAAGAGGAGGAGGAGAGGCATTTTTGATTAGGGATAATATTATGGCTATACTTAGGGAGGGTATTTCTGGGAATACGTAAAGGGAAGTTACTTGGGTAGAACTGAGAAATAAGAAAGTGATGATCATTTTATTGGAATTGTACTATAGACCCCCAATAGTCAGCAGGAAATTAAGAAACAAATTTGTAAGGAGATCTCAGTTATCTGTAAGAAAAATGGGGTGGTTATGGTAACTAGGGAAAGAATAGGGCCCCTTAAAGATCAGCAAGGCCGACTACGTGTGGAACGGCAGGAGATGGGGGAGATACTGAACGAGTATTTTGCATCAGTGCTTACTGTGGAGAAGGATATGTAAGATACAGAACGTGGGAAATAAATAGCAACATCTTGCAAAATGTCCATATTACAGAGGAGGAGGAGCTGGACGTCTTAAAACGCATAAAGGGGATTTTAACTTTCCAAAAATAGACTGAGACTGCCATAATGTTAACAGCTTGAATGGAGAGGAATTTGTTAAGTGTGTCACAGGAAAATTTTCTGATTCAGTATGTGGATGTACCTATTAGAGAAGGTGCAAAACCTGATCTACTCTTGGGAAATAAGGCAGGACAGGTGGCTGAGGTGTCAGTGGGGGAGCACTTTGGGGCCACTTAACATAGTTCTATCAATTTTAAGACAGTGATGACAAAGAATAGATGGGATCTAAAAGTTAAAGTTCTCAATTGGTGGAAGGCCAAGTTTGACATTATTATGCAAGAACTTTCAAAAGTTGAATGGGGCCGGATGTTTGCAGGTAAAGGGATGGCTGGAAAATCAGAAGCCTTCAAAAATGAGATAACCAGAGTCCCGGTACATTATGTTCCTGTGAGGGTGAAGGGCAAGGCTGGTAGGTATAGGGAATGTTGGATAACTAGAGAAATAGAGGTTTTGGTCAAGAAAAAGAAGCAAGCATATGTCAGCTATAGACATCAGAGATCGAGTGAATCTTTAGAAGAGTACAAAGGCAGTCGTAGTTTACTTAAGAGGGAAATCATGAGAAGAAAAAGGGGTCATGAGATAGCCTTAGCAAATAGGATTAAGGAGAATCCAAAGGAATTTTATAAATACATTAAGGACAAAAGGATAACTAGGGAAAGAATAGGGCCCCTTAAAGATCAGCAAGGCCGGCTATGTGTGGAACGGCAGGAGATGGAGGAGATACTAAACGAGTATTTTGCATCAGTGCTTACTGTGGAGAAGGATATGTAACATACAGAATGTGGGAAATAAATAGCAACATCTTGCAAAATGTCCATATTACAGAGGAGGAGGAGCTGGACATCTTAAAACGCATAAAGGTCAATAAATCCCCGGGATCCAAGCAGGTGTACCTGAGAACTCTGTGGGAAGCAAGGGAAGCGATTGCTAGGCTCATTGCTGAGATATTTGTATCACCAATAGCCACATGTGAGGTGCCAGAAGACTGGAGGTTGGCTAACGTGGTGCCACTATTTAAGAAAGGTGGTAAGGAAAAGCTAGGGAACTATAGACTGGTGAGCCTGACATCGGTGGCGGGCAAGTTGTTGGAGGGAATCCTGTGGGATAGGATTTACATGTATTTCGAAAGATAAGGATTGATTAGGGATAGTCAATGTGGCTTTGTGCTTGAGAAGTATGTCTCACTAACTTGGTTGAGTTTTTTGAAGAAGTAACAAAGAGGATTGATGAGGGCAGACTGGTGGACATGATCTATATGGACTTCAGTAAGGTGTTCGACAAGGATTCTCATGGTAGACTGGATAGCGAGGTTAGATCACATGGAATATAGGGAGAACTAGCCATTTGAATACAGAACTGGCTCGAAGGTAGAAGATGGAGGGTGGTGGTGGAGGGTTGCTTTACACACTAGAGGCCTGTGACCAGTGGTGTGCCACAAGGATCAGTGCTGGGTCCACTGCTTTTCATCATTTATATAAATGATTTGGATGTGAACATAGGGTTAGGGTTAGGGTTAGGAACATAGGAAGTATGGTCAGTAAGTTTGCAGATGACACCAATTGGAGGTGGAGTGGACAGCAAAGAAAATTACCTCAAAGTACAACGGGATCTTGATCAGATGGGTCAATGAGCCAAGGAGTGGCAGATGGAGTTTAATGTGAGGTGCTATATTATGGAAAGGCAAATCAGGGCAGGACTTATACACCTAATGGAAAGGTCCTGGGGAGTGTTGCCGAACAAAGAGACATTGAACATAGAACATAGAACATAGAACAGTACAGCTCAGTCCAGGTCCTTCGGCCCACGATGTTGTGCCGACCTATTATCAAACTACTCTGCATACTCTACATTTTACTATCGTCCATGTGCCTATCCAAGAGTCGCTTAAAAGTCTCTAAAGTATCTGACTCCACTACCACTGCCAGCAGCGCATTTCCACACTCCCACCACTCTCAGTGTAATGAACCTACCGCTTTCATCTCCCCTATACCTTCCTCCAATCACCTTAAAATTATGCCCCCTTGTAATAAGACCTTGGATTGCAGTTCATAGTTCCTTGAAAGTAGAGTCTCAGGTAGATAAGGAGTGAAGAAGGCATTTGGTATGCTTGCCTTCATTGGATAGTGCATGGAGTATAGGAGTTGGGAGGTCATGTTGTGGCTGTACAAGACATTGGTTTGGCTACTTTTGCAATACTGTGTGCAATTCTGGTCATCCTGCTACAGGAAAGAAATTGTGAAACTTGAAAGGGTTCAGAAAAGATTTACAAGGATGTTGCCAATGTTGGACGGTTTAAGCTGTAGTGAGAGGCTGAATAGGTTGGGGCTATTTTCCCTGGAGCACTGAAGGCTGAGAGGTTACCTTATCGAGGTTTATAAAATCATGAGGGACATGGATAGGGTAAATAGACAATGTCTTTTCCCTGGTGGTGGGAGAGTCAAAAACTAGAGAGCATAGGTTTAAGGTAAGAGGGGAAAGATTTAAAAGGAACTTAAGGGGAAACTTTTTCACACAGAGGGATGGCACATGTATGGAATGAGCTGCCAGAGGAAATAGTGATGTTGTTACAATTACAACATATTAAAGACATCTGGATAGGTATATGAATAGGAAAGGGTGAAAGGGATATGGGCTAAATGCTGGCGAATGGGACAAGATTTATCCAGGATATCTGGTCAGCATGGACAAGTTGGACCGAAGGGCCTATTTCCGTGCTGTACATCTTATGACTCTATGACTCTGTGATTCTAATTGTGAGATGATGTGTTTTGGGAGAAGAGATAGGGAGAAGGAATATAATTAAAATGGTACAATCCTAAAGAGTTTGCAGGGATGTGGGGTGTGGGAGCAAGGGCATTTCTTTTTGACATATTGGGAGAGCAGTTAGCAAAACATTTGAGATCTTGGGCTTCATAAATAAAGGTACTGGGTACAAAAACAGTTTAGTTTTGATGAACCTTTATAAATGTCTGGTTAAGCCATAAGTATAGTATTGTACTCAGTTCTGGTCACTACACTTTAGAAGGATATGAAGGTCCTTGAGTTGGTGCAGAGAATGCTTCTAAGAATGAGCAATAAGGGAAGGTTGGAGAATTTGCTCTCCATGGAACAAAAGAAATTGAGAGGAGATTTGATAGAGATGTACAAGATTATGGCAGGGTTTGGATCAGGTCGACAAAGGAAAACTGTTACCATTAGCTTAATGTACAAGGATCAGGGAATTCAGATTTAAGGTTTTGTGTAAGAGATCCAGAGGGGATATGAAGGCTAAGTTTTTTTTATGTAATGCATAGTAATGACCTGAAACTTGTTCTCTGTGAAGGTGGTGGAAGCAGAGGTCACAGAGTTGTTACAATGCAGAAGGAGGCCATTTGGCCCATTGTGTCTGCGCTGAGCTTCGTTACCTAGTGCCAGTCTCCTGTTTTTTCATATCCTCTTAAACACTACTTTTATCCAAGTAATCATCCAGTACCCTCTTAAATGTCTGAATTGAATCTGCCTCACCACATTTTCAGGCAGTGCATTCAATGCTTTAACTGCTAACAGTGTGAATATGTTTTTTCTCACATCAGCCTTGTTTCTTTTGTACATCACCTTAATAATGAATAATTTTGAAAGAAAATTGAAGAAAGTAAACTTGCAGTATTCCGAACATAGTGTGGGGTAATGTGGTTAACTACATTGCTCCACGGACGGTTGTCATAGGCTTAATGGGTCAAATGGCTTTCTATGTTGCAATTGTCTCTATAATGAAGTATAAACTAGAATAATGCAAATGTAAATATACAGAAGATTCCTTGATTTGTATAAATAAAAAAAACACTTTTTGAGTACATTGAATGGGCTACCAGTCACTATTCCATAGAGAGTTTGTCTGTATTAACAAAAAGTATTCCAATTGTTCTAAATGTACTGCAGTGTGCACTCTCATTTTGAGAAATGAAATAGAAAGGCTGCAGCTGAAAACCTTCTAGACCCAACAACCACCAGGTTATGTGGAGGGAAATTATTAACTCATGATAGTTATATGATTATCTTAGCAGCAATTTAACAATTGCTCTATCTACCTTTGTGAGATAGCAATACATATTTCCCTTCAACCCAACACAAATTGGAACTGCAGTCATTTCCCTGTCACACCTCCACTTCCAAAATAAGTGGAAAGAAGAAAGGAAGAAAAATAGAAGAAGCCAGTGAGTACAGCAAAAAGCTGAATTGAAGTCCGATCGGAAGAATGAGTGAGAGAGAAATGCAAAGCTGTAGATCCAAAGAGAGAAACAGTAACAAGAGGGTGGCTAAACTTAGTAAGTTTGAGAATGACTGCATTCTCCAACTTAGCATAAGCAACTCCAGAGGAGATGAACTCAGAGTGATGAATAGTAATAATAATCCAACTGTATATAATGTCACTATAAGGGGTAGAGAACATTTTAAAGTAAGGAATAATTGTTTGAAGTTTCCTCATCAATAAATGAGGTATCACACCACTCACTTGCTGGAGAAAGCAGATATGCAATCCAAATCACGTCAAGAGAAATTAATACCTAATCAGAATCTTACATTGGACTAACTTTGTATGAGTCTGACAATAATGAACATTTCAATAAGGTGACCCTGGTACAGAATACTGAGAAATGCTGAAAGACTGAGATGCCATGAGGGAGAAAGCAATATAAGAATATGCTCATAAGGTTAGGTAAAGGAGAATTGGAGGATGTATTGGAGGAAAGTACAGCATAACCACCCGCACAGACCAGTTGAACAGAATAGCCATATTCTGCACTGTTGTTTCTATGTAATTTCTACTGAGATTCTCCTGCTCATCTGTGAAAAAAACACAAGCGCACTTCATGCCGTTTTTTTGTGGAAGTTTTGCACCTCTTCAATCATAAGATACAATGCATGAAGGAGAGAACCCGTTGGAAATTTACTGCCACCCAACCAGCACATGGCCAATGATAACTATCTTATAAAAACATGAGTCTATATTTTTGCACTACATTTCCATTTCTATTAATAAAATTATGAATATTGAGTTTACATTTAATCTTTTATTTGGTACACTTCTTTCAGGATTTATTCTGGGAACATAACAACTTTGTTTGGCTCTCCGCTGAGAATTTAAGGATTTGTTCTGCAATCCAAATGTCTTCATGAGAAATGAATGCCTGCTATCCAGCAAATCGGAATCTTACAATGCCTCCAATTTTGTATTTGCCTGGAAATAATGACATTTCAAAAGGGAGCTAAGAAATGCTTAAAGCTTGTGATATCAGTGAAGCTATTCAGAAGACTATTTCTGTAAATGACTGCCTCAGGATAGACTGGTATCCTCTGCTGATTGCATTTCCTGCACAAATACAACATGATATAATCACTGTCGTTGTGTGTAATGGAGGTGGTGTCACACAGCAGCTGAAGGCTGGTTAAAATGTGCAAGCTTTTAAAGAACATTAATGCTTAAATCAAGCATACCAATTGGGTTGCTTGATTTAATTAATCTATCTGCTAATAAATATAATTGAAATCTTGATTAAAGACTTTCAAAATGATTAAACTAATACTGAGGACAGAATTAGTGGGTTATGGTCTGCAGGGTCAATAGAATCCCATGAAAATTGATTATTTCAATTCTCTCAGTGGAATTCTACTGGTCTCAAGTAAAAGCATATTTCACGCACTTGATGGCTGAGTAGCACGGTATGTAAGTGCGTAGTGAGGTTCCTAACTGCAATGAGATACTGGTTACCTTTCTGAATCTTTGTTATTTCAGTCAAGTCTCAGACCATTCCCATCGATGTGTTCTCAGCTGTGACTGGAAAACAGACTCATTACTTTATTTCAATCACAAGACGCCATGATTGACTCCTGCTGGTCCTTGCTGGCCCTGTCCAACATGGCCCTGTGCATTGCGGGACTCCTTCTGTTACATTGGCACAGCAACTAGAATTGTCATCACGTACTACTTCAACAGGGCCACATTAGAGTGTGATGTGTAGACCAATGACTGCTGAATTGACTTGGATGGCGCAGAGACTTTGAATCTTGCATACTGAGCATGAAAAGTCTTGGCATTTTAACAGCATTTGGAACATCATTTAGAGGTAAATCACTTTGCACAAATATGGCCTCAAAAAAAAAACTGAAGGGTTTACCAGGACTTTACATAAGCATGTTTACTTCTCAAATATTTGGATCGCATCTGAATCTCTTGATGGAAGTTTTCCACTCCCTGAACAGCTAATAACAGAGAGCCATTTCTTTGGAAGTGAAAGACTCCTGTAGGAATCCAACATCATGGGATTTTGTGCCATTTTGGGTTTTATAATTGTAGTGATTGGAACGGGGTTAGAATCATCATAGAATCCCTGCAGCGTGGAAATAGGCCATTCAGCTCAACAAGTCCACACCGAACATCCGAAGATAATCCCACCCAGACCCATTTCCTCTTCACTATAACCCTGCATTACCTGTTGCTAATGCACCTAACCTACACATCCCTGGACACTAAGGGCAATTTAACATGGCCAATCCACCGAGCTTGCACATCTTTGAACTGTGGGAGGAAACCGGAGCACCAAGAAGAAACCCACGCAGATACGGGGAGAATGTGCAAACTCCATACAGACAGTCACCCAAGGCTGGGTTCAAACCCAGTTCCCTGGCGCTGTGATGCAGCAGTGCTGACCACTGAGCAACCATGCCATCCAACGAGGCTAACCTCGTTTTTATACGGTCGTTGGTCGGGGTTGTTAACCTGGGCCAAACAGGAAAGCCTTAGCTGACCAATATAACCAGGAGATGAGAAGCTCCTCAGTTCAGGCGACTGACTCTGAGCTGGCTGGCCACAGCCAGTGTACCGTGCACAAGGAAATAAAGGGGGACTTGGTACCAGCCTCTGTGCAGTTACTTCAGTAATAATAACAGTTTAGGCTTTTCAGCATGTCCTGCCTTTAGGGCAATGAATTGTCTGCCAGCCTCTGAGCTTATCTTCAACTCTAATGTCTCATGTTCACTTATCTACGTCACCATCGTCTTCATTCCAAACTTGTTGAATTTAAGCTCTTCAGCCTCTTAAAGACCAGACCACATTCAGAATGTCGCTGCACTCAGGGACAACTGGATTTGTGTCTCATTTATCCATTGAAGACTACATTTCATAGTCTCATAAAAGAAATGGATAGCGAAGCAGTTGATGCATTGATTTTGATTTTCCAAAATTCCCTAGGTTCAGGGAAGTTTTAGAAAATGTCAAAAGTCACTTCTTCATTAAAAAAGAAAGTAGGAATCTATAAGCCTAATTTCTGCCATCGTGAAAATGTCAGAATCTATCATTAAAGACGTTATAACAGAGCACTTAGGTAAGTTCAAAGTAATCAGGCAGAGTCAACATGGTATGGTGAAAGGAAAATAATGTTTAACAAATTTATTCAAGCACTTTGAAGAAGTAACATGTGAGATGGATAACGAGGATCTGGTGGATGTCATGTATTTATATTCTTAGAAGGCATTTTGGAGAAAATGAAAGCTTGAGGTATAGTGAGTAATATATATAAACACAGATAGAAGGTTAGCTGGCCAATGGGAAACAGTATAGACATCAATGGTTCATTTTCACTTTGGCAAGAGGTAATATGTGGTGTGCCACAAGAATTAGTGCTGAGCATAAACTTTGTATAATTGATATTAATAACTTGGATGAAGGGACCAAAGATGTGGTAGCTAAATTTGCTGATGACACAAAGAAAAGTAGGAAATTAAGTTGTTGAGAGGACACTAAGGAGGCTACAATGGGATATAAATAGTGAAGTGGGTGGGCAAAACTTGAAAAATGCAATATAAATGTGAATTTTTTTTTGTCTCAATTCTCAGATCAGGCAGGTAGATTCAGGGCAGCACAGTGGCTCACAGTATCAGGGACCCAAGGTCGATTCCAGCCTCGGGCTGTGTGGAGTTTGCATATTTTACCGACATCTGCGTGGGTTTCTCCAGGTGCTCTGGTTTCTTCCCACAGCTTTGGTGGATTGGCCAGAATAAAATTGCTCAGGGATGTGTAGAATAGGTGGATTGGTCATGGGAAATGCAGGATTACAGGGAGTAAGATTGGGGGGCAGGCAATAGGTCTGGATGGATGCTCTGCGGATGGTCAGTGTAGACTCGATAGGCTGAATAGCCTGCTTCTGCAATGAAGGGATTCTATGAAATTCTGATTGTTAGGGAGCTTAGTTTGAGAATTAAGATTGGCAGCTCACTGTTCTTACTGCATCCCCATGCCAATTATGGCCCAACCTTTTCTCATTCTGTAGAGAATCATGTTTCTCTAATCAAGTCAGTTCCTTGCATCCTGGTCTGGATGAGTGCAAGATAGGGAAAAAGGCAGAAAAATGAGCTGAGGATTACCAGAGCAGCCATGATCTCATTGAATGGTGGAGCAGGCTTGATGGGCTGAATGGCCTACTTCTGAGGGTCTTCCAATAAAAAGCTTCAACTTCAGGACTCCTTTAAACACTGTTTAAGGTCTGTTGACTATTGGTGCTCACCATGCCCAATTAGTTAAAAACTGGGTATGGACTGTGAGATAAGTGAGCAGACCCTAGAGAAAGCTGCTGGAAGTGTGATGCAGACATTTTAAAACAATATATAAAACTCGGTTAAAAAAAAAAACAACATTCCTGCATACTTAAGAAGACGTGTTGCTCTGAGACAAATCAAACACGTAAAGTACACGACAACAATGGACCAAGGGAAGGTAAATGGGATTGGTGTTTGGTATTTGTTAGCATTATCTTGGTGGGCCGAAGGGCCTGTTTCTGTGCTGTATGACTCTATGATTCTATAAACATGCCTTTGTACTCTTCCTTGATTTCAGATGACAATAAGCAAAGAAACATAGAAAACAGGAGCAAGTGTTGGCCATTTACTTTGAGCTTGCTCCGCCATTCAAACTTATTGTGGCTGATCATCCAACTCAGGACGTTTCCATTTTCTCCCCACACGTTTTTATCTCATTAGTCGAAAGAACTTATCTGGCTGCTTCTTGAAAATGTTCAATGTCTTAACCTCAATTGTTTCCTTTGGCAGAGAATTCCACCGGCTCACTACTATTTGGTTGAAGAAATTTCTCCTTGTCCCAGTCATAAATGGCTTACTCTGTAGTTTTAGACTGTGATCTCTGGTTTTGAATTCTCTGATCATTGGGACCATCCTTCCTGGGTTTATCCTGCCAAGTGCTGTTAGAATTTTATAGGTTTCAATGAGATCACCCCACATTCTTCTAAATTCCAGTGATACAGTCCGAACTGATGTAATCTCTCTTCATGCATCAGTCCTATCATCACAGAATCGGTCTGGTATAACCACTGAGCTGTTAGGAGGAAGGGTGCTTGAGGATTTTGACCCAGTGACAGCAAAAGAACAGCCAGAGAGTTCCAAGTCAGAATGGTGTGTTGTTTGGAGGGGAATTTGTTGTTGTTGGTGTGCCAATGCATCAGATACCTGTGTCCTTCTTGGTGTTTAAAGTCATAGATTTGGAAGGTGATCTCGAATGAGACTTGGAGAGTTACTGTAATGCGTCTGTAGGTAGTGTGCACTGCGGCCACTGTATGTTGGTGGTGAAGGAAATGAATGATGAAGGTTGCAGATGGGGTGTCAGGAAAGTGGGCTCTTTCTCCTGTTAAAAAGTCTGTCCCATTTAGTGTCATGATAGCAATGGTGAAAGGCATCCTCAATGTGAAGCTGGGACTTTATCTCCACAAGATTATATGTTGGTCACTCTTTTTGATACTGTCATGGACCTATGTATCTTTGACTGGTAGACTGGTGAGGATAAGGTCAAGTAAATCTTTCCATTTGTTAGTTCCTTCACCCCTCCCACAGATCCAGACGAGCAGCTACACCCTTTAAAATTCAACTGATGCAGCCAGTTGTAGTGTTACTGAGCCATACTTTAGTGAAAAACACTGAAGTCTTCCAACCAGTGTATCTTCTCACACTCGCTACCTTTTAGTGACTCCTCCAAATTGTATTCAACATGGAGGTTTGCTAATTCATCAGCCCAGGTGTAAGGCAAAGTCCAAAGGTAGGACAAGGTGCAGTCAGTGGTTATCAACAGGAGTTTTCCTTGCCCACATTTGACCTGACGCTATGGGACGTTATGGGGTCCAGAATCAATGTGGAGGAGTCCCAGGGCAACTCTTTCCCATCAGTATTTCACTGTGTCACCCCTTCTGATTGGTCAGAGCTGCTGGTGGGACAGGCTGTATACAGGCATGGTGGTGGCTGGGACATTGTTTCTAAGGTATGATGATGTGGCTATGTCAGGCTGTTGCTAGATTTGGTGGACGGCTGCCCCATTTTGGTACGAGCCCCCAGATATTGATCAGGAGGACTTTTCAGGGTCAACAGGGCTGTGCTTACCAATTTTATTTCTGTTGCCTAGGTCAATGCTAGATATTCCATGCAGTTCAATTTTCTTGTATAGACTTAGTTTTGATACAAACAAGTTTCTTATTAGGCCATTTCAGAGGGCTGTGTAGAATCAACCATCTGGGTTTGGAATCCCATGAAGGCCAGATCAGGTAAGGACAGCAGGTTGCTTTTCCTTTCCCGTCAGTGAACCAGATGGGTTTTAATTACAATCGAAAATAGTCAGCATTAATCATTTTTTAAAATTCTAGATCTTACTGGCTTCAAATTTCACAATCTGGCAGGAATCAAACTCTTGTCCTCAGAACATTAGCATAGAGTTCTAGATTACTTGTCTAGTGTCATTACCACAATGCCACCACTACCCCTCTGTTGACAGTACATTCACAGACAGCAAATCAGCAAAGTAAGATCTTCACATTTCTTTTTATATTTTACAGATAGCAAAACTAATGATTTTGACATGAAAAGGGGATTCAGGTCAAAGTTAAAATAGATAAACTTCAAGGTGCACATTATTTTAGAAGCACATGAAATTTCTTATCACAGTGAAGAGTTTGACATCCACCAGATTTAAATTTCTCCTTCAGGGTGTTTCAAAATACTTGTGAATTTGGTGTATCTTTAAAATCCAAGTTACGCCTCATTCAACAAGGAGTAACTTTTCCAAGCTAAGAAAGTAAGTGTGGGGAGGTAATGGCCTAGTGATATTATTTGGACTTCTAATCCAGGAGACCCAGTAATGCTCTGGGGACCTAAGTTCAATCCTGCCATGGTGGAATTTGGATTTTTTTAAAAGTCTGGAACTAAGAGTTTAACGATTGTCAGGAAAAACCCATCTGGCTGCTAATGTCCTTCAGAGAAGGAAACTGTCATCCTTACCTGGTCTGGCTAACACTTGACTTTTAATTATTCTCTGGGCAATTAGTGATGGGCAATAAATGTTGCCTTAGCCAGCAGAGCCCTCATCCTGTGAATGAGTGAAAAATAACAAAAAAAGAGTGAAAGTTCTAACCTGAAAGGAAGCCAATACAGCAACTTTCAAGATATGTGGATTCACTGACAGAAATGTCTAGATTTTCATTATTAATTGAGCAAGCCTTAGGGACTCCTGAAGCCTCTGTCAGTCTGAGACAAGTAATGACATGAATGCTGCAGTTTTATTGACTTTACTGCTGGGAAATTCAGATCATAATTTGCAGGCAGGTTAATTATTTCTAAGAGTTCCACTCAACTTTACAGCAAGACTCCAGACTGAACTTGACACACAAGTGATGGCCACACTCAGCTGCTGATAACAAAGGGGTGATCACTCCTTTGACTGCTCTGGAAGCCACGCACGCATTTTACGTTCAATAGGCGGTACCTGGGGGTTGTGACTTCTGTCCCTAGAGGGAACATGTAACATTTCTGAGAACTTGTGGATAATTAGAGGGCTAAACAGCAGCTCTCCAGTCCCGGCAACACCACTAAGAGTGGTGGCTGCTGATGGACTGCAGTCAAGCCCCAACCAAGAGTATGCTGGAGGCTGGAGTTCAAGATAACAGATGTGGTCTGGCCAGGGCTGTCCCAGACAGGCTGTGGCAAAGTTGGAGGGCTGAAGGTTATTGGGAAGGTGGTGGGTTGACAGGGAGTGCTGATTTCATTCAGCACAGTCCTTTCCACTGTGGGCAGCTGTGTTTACAGAGTAGGATTTCCACAACTCTGCAACCAAAGTACCCCAAGGTAGATCTGGCAGCCTGGCCATGTAGTATGAACACCTTCTGCTGCTGGTAAAGTACCGGCATCTGTGTAAGAAGAGTCTTAAATTGCCTTTAATTAGTCAATTACAGGGCTCAATTAAGAAGGGATGAAGGGCTACTTCACCTCTGCCGATGAAATGCCAGTGAAGATGGGAGGGCAATTGGCATAGCATGCCTCATCTTCCCATTCAGTTTATAGCCTTCCCTGCCAGCCAGCCTGTTCTAATGAGAATGGGAGTTATAACATTACAGCTTTAGTTCACATTAATGTTACTGTCCTTCAGCATTGAAATGAACACTCGGCCTTTGACTGTGTGTTCCAGAGGCTAACGCAATGAGGAACCAAATCCTGCTTGCCTCGGCTTTCATGAAACTTAGGTTATCCCACACACAAGAGATCTTTGTTCCAGTTGAGCAGTCAAGCAGTCCTCAGAACATTGATCCTCAAGAGGCAGCTAAGGCAGGTCATTGGATTGCACAGCCAGGTCCCTGGGAGAAAGCACCAAGTTAAGTGATGTATTACTGTACAGAGAAGTACACCTCTAAATAAAAACAGTAAATCAGAAGTTGTTATTTGAATCAGCTGTGCTTATTAAGTCTCAGGGGATCTGATTACATTGCAATAGTATATTTGTTTAGGAAACTAAAATACATCTGTTTCACCAGAGAAGAGTTGAAGTACTCATGAAAGAAGAGGTCAAGATTATGCATGTGGTAGTATATATAACTATGTCTACTGTGTAATTTGCATAACCAGTGAATGAAAATGATAATGCATGCATTGTCTTATTTAAAAAAAGATGTTTGGAGAGAAGCAATTGTGCTTTGGATACAATCTAACTTGTCACAGTCATGTGACCCCTACCCCTGCTGTGAGAGCCTTTGTTTGCAGTAAAAAATGGCCTAAAAGACACGTTCTTCATTAACAATATTGGTGGTCTTACTGTTGCAAGATCAGATTGCAGCCTGGGGTAAGTGACTGAAGTGCCTATTGCAACCTGTGATGAGCCTGTGATATAACAGTTGAGGAGTGCTTACTTTGACAGACATTTGATAAGCTATCCAGCAATTGCTTTGGACTGCAAATCACTGTGTGAAAGCTTGACCAAGTCCATCAGCATTTCCTTTGTGAATCAATATTTGTGGAAATATAGCTCCTTAGTTATTCAATCCTAATATGACCTAGACACAGAACCACAGATGAGGTGTTTCTGGACTTCACCCATGCTGATGGCTGCCTCCCCTTCCTTTGCACTTTATTATTCCTCAATTCAGGTTCCACACAGAGAAATCCCAGTAGGGAGAACTCCAATGGGTAGGAGTTGTAAATTTTCAGGTGAACAGAGAATACTTTAAGCACAACCTCACAAGAAAATCTCCAAGCGAATTTGATTTATGAGGAGCAGTTTTCCAGGCAGTGAACATTTTTAAATCTAACACTTCAGCAGCATCAGCTGATCATGTGGGTTGCTCACCACATCTCATTTGGTTGTAAGTTACTGGAAATACAAGAAGAGCTGGGAAGTTTGACATATGACACCATCCCACAATTTTTGTAAATTTTGACAGTTATGGTTCAATCTGTAGCCTCTGAGTCAGAAGGTTATTGGTTCAAGCTCCAGTCCAGGCACATTATCATCTTTGTGCAGTTGAAAGGAAATGCCACTCTGTTAGATGTATAATCTTGCAGTTGAGATGTTAAAATTGATATCCCATCTGCCATGTTGGGTGGATATTAAAGAACCAATGATTCTATTTGAACGGAGAAATTGCCTGGCCAATATTCATCCCTCAACTAGTGCAGTAATTTATATCATTACCGGTTATGGGACCTTGACATATGAAAATGCCTCCTTATGTGAAGCAGCAACAATACTCCAAAATGTACTTTGTCTGTTAAATTGTGTGGAACATGTGGTGAGAAGGGGTTCTGCTCTGATTTGTGATAACAAGATGTAGAGCTAGATGAACACAGCAGGCCAGGCAGCATCAGAGGAGCAGGAAAGCTGGTGTTTCAGGTCTGGACCTTTCTTCAGGACATACGAAATGGCCTGCCTGGCCTGCTGTGTTCATCCAGCTCTTCACCTTGTTATCTCAGATTCTCCAGCATCGGCAGTTCCTACTATCTCTGCTCTGATTTGTGCTATGTTTATGGGTTCTGCTGTCAGTAAGCCCCAATGATGCTAGAAAACACAAAGAAATTCAACGTCAATGTTTTTTTAATGAAGTTGAACATTATGGGTCATACTCTTCTTTAGTTAGCAGCCTTTGTTCGAGGACCAATTACCCTCAAGTAACATAACCTTACCACAGTTAGGGTCAGGAGGAAGGCCCAGTCTGCTCAACCAGAACAGGATCAAACGCTGTACACTTGGCATTATTCTGCATCCTGTCTAGCTAACTGAGCTAATTATTTTATGATTCGTACAAAAATAACTAAAAATCAGAAGTGAGCTTGATTATTTTCCCATTGCCATGGATTCTTGGAATCTTGGAGTTATCTTTGAAGGGTAGTTGAGGTCTGGTTCATAAAAAAAAAGTGACAGTTAATATGGCTTCATGCCAAAGAAAGCATTGACTAAATTAAAATCACTTACGTTGCACTATTGTGACTTGTAAAAGATTGCCTAAGCTTTGTAGACCTATTATTGAATTTAAGTTACCCCTGGAATAGCAGGACGTGACTGCTGCTTGGCCTGCTGTGTTCATCCAGCCCTGCACCTTGTTGTCTCGTGACATAATATATATTTGCTACTTAATCCCTGAAGGAAACTGCTTGGGTTTTTGAAAGCTTCATTTACAATAAAATGCATCAAGTTATCTCCTTCACACAATCTCATTAAAATGCCTGGTGGGTAAATTAATTGACTGTCCAGTTTAGACAGGATAAGTGTAGCCTTATTTGTAATTCAACTGAAAATTTGAGAATGTTGCAAAATTGTAGTCAACCTTTTGTGTCTTAGTTCCATTGCAAATGTTGCATTTGTTTAGACAGACCTTAAATTCAAATGCAAATCTGCTCCATGCCATCATGGGATTTGCGCCAGACCGGTCCAAATCGCTGATGCAAGCTTCTGTTCTTTACCACACAGATGTAAAAAGCATGTATTTAGTGAAACTGTAATTCAATTCGATGGATGACATGAATCAGCAAAAGGGTGCATGTATATATGTCTGTGCTCTCCCGTAAATGAATACAATCTTGCGTGGAAATAGTGCAGTTTATGGCTGGTTGGTTGAAAGTGGAATAAAATGAAATCTTCTGCTCCCTGTTTCATCTTATTTTTGAAGTGAATCCCTTTTTAGTTTTATGTTATCTGAGTTAAGTGAGAAATATAAGGAAATCTCAACTGGCCCTTTATGTTGCTGTTACCCTTAAACTGTAGAATTTAAATGTTCTTTTGTATTGTACGATTGATACATATCCCATTTAAAATGTAAAAATAACTATTGATATGTAAAAAGATGCTTGTGACATGTGTTAACTATTTATTTTACCCAGCAATATACCTACATTCTTGTTTGATTACCTTATATGTGACAGAATATCACAAGATGTTATGTACACAAGCTTAAGGACAGTAGCAGGTTTGCTCTGCTGTTTGGAAGCAAAATATTTTAGTTATGACCAACTGCTATAAAATGAATTTGTCAGGAAGTTGTGTCATTCCCATGTGATAATCGAATTTAAACTTTTCAACTTGGAACTTATTTTGCCTTTTAAATTCCAAACTTGATTATTTCCTTTCTCTTGTCCTTTCCAGCATTGATCGTGTTCTGTGTTACCTTTTTGGATTTTCACATTGATTTCTCAACAAAAAAAATTAAATTCCTCGATCATACAGTTTGTGCATGAGGAGCATTTAAAGGGCATCTAAACTGGTTTCGTGTGTTTACAATTCAAATCTGTCTTTGAAGGCTTAAGACACCGTGCTCCCAGACCCAAGTACAACATTTATATTCTGTCCTATCCATTGTCAAAAAGACAACTCAGGTGCCTTGAAATCACATACAAAGGGTGAGGAGAAATTAGATCAATTCATCTTCCTAATAAAGAGCTCATCAATATTTGAAAAGAATGTAACACTGACTTTACATAGAGCCTTTCACAATCACCAGATGTCTTAAAGCATTTTATGGCCAGCAAAGTGTAGTCACCGTTGTAATATATGAAATACAGCAGCCAATTTAAATAGCAATCTCCCAAAAACCACAATGTGGTACATTTTGGTCAGAACACCAAGGATAATTGCCCTGCTTTTCTTCAAATACAGAGTGGGGTATTTTAAATATACTTGAGAGGACAGACAGAGCCTCAGTTTTGTACTGGACCTGAATGGCAACACATCCGACAGCCTAGCACCCCCTCAGAATTGCATTGGAGAGTCAGTGTTGATTTTTGTGCAGATGTTCTGGAGTGCAGATGAATCCAGAACCTTCTGACTTGGATGGGTGTGTTATCCACTAAGTGATCAGTGTGTAACAGCAGACGGGACTAAAGATATCTATACACTCCATATGGGGATATCAGGGACAGCAGCTGTGTACAGAGAGAGAAACAACGCTTTAGATTTGCAACCTTTCATCAGGCCTAAGAACAACTTGAGACCCACAACAATGTGGTTGATTCTTAATTGCCCTCAGAAATGGTCTATCAAGCTACTTAGGGCAATTAGGGATGGGCAACAAATGCTGCCCGGGGAAACGATGTACCTGCCCCATGAAAGATTAAAGAAAACAATACTTCAGTTCAGGCATCATCCATGGAGAGAGAATGGCAACAGCTTCTCTGAACCTACCTTGATCTTCACTTTTAATATTACCACTCCTGTTTGCCTTGCACCATCATCCCTCTCATCACTGAAATCCCTTGTATTTTCCCCTTGCCCCAGCCCTCCCTCTTGTTGTTTCCAACTGGCCCTACCTTTTGTTTTCTTTGTATTTGCTTAAACCCATTATATCTGGAACATTGTTTCAGAGATAGTAGGAACTGCAGATGCTGGAGAATCTGAGATAACAAGGTGTAGAGCTGGATGAACACGGCAGGCCAAGCAGCATCAGAGGAGCAGGAAGGCTGACGTTTC
>NC_063347.1:36630897-36661208 GCF_021869965.1 Rhincodon typus
AAGGTCTAGGCCCGAAACGTCAGCCTTCCTGCTCCTCTGATGCTGCTTGGCCTGCTGTGTTCATCCAGCTCTACACCTTGTCATATCTGGAACATTTTCCGGTTCTGACAGAAGGTCACAGACTTGAAATATTAACTGGTTCTCTCTTTATTATTGCTACCTTACCTGGTGAGTATTTCCAGTACTTCTGTTTCAGATGCCAGCATCTGCAGTATTTGGCTTTTTTAAAAACATTCTTCTTTACTTTAGAGCATAATTTGGAAACAGTAAAGAAAAAGCAGAAATTTTTAAAAGCAGGGTATCGTACAGTTCTGATGAACAATACAGGTATTTGCTGATAGGTCTGACTGGCTATTTGTTACATTCAGTGGTTGATTTGAAACATAGTAATTTTTATTAAATTAAAAATGCTATAAATTCAATCAACATGACAAATGCTGTCTATTGTGAATGCACAGGATGAAATTACTTGCTCAATCAGTTCCTTCTTTATTTTTATTACATACAGGATCTGCAATGTTGTGGAGAGAAATTAAACAATTCAGTATGAGCTCAAACAGTCAATAAAATAATTAACAAGGTAAGGCATTGCTGTCAAATATGCCTCAAAAAATTTAAGAACATACCAACTTTCTCAATGGTGATTTTCTTTCTTTTTGAATAAAACAGAATCATTTAATTCACCTGAACTTATTAATAAGATCATATCTATTTCTTTAAAGATCCATACCATAGATTTTGATAGCAGACTCATTGGACACCTTTACTGCAGAGCAAACGCCAGAATTCTTTAACATTACTGGAAGAATACAACAAAGGGAGACACACCTGGATAAAAATCAGGAGATGAAACAGACCTGGAAGAAATTGGGAGTTTGGGAGCAGGATATGTTGACACCCTGGCTTGGGGCTATCACTTGCCTGGAGATAAAATCTGGAGTGGATCTCAAGAGGCAATTGGGAGCTGTTTGCTGATGATTGTTCAGCGTGATTCACAACTCCTCAGGTAATGCAACAATCTTGTCTATATGTAGCAACATTCTGGACAACATTCAGACTTGAGCTGATCAGTGAAAAATGACATTCAAACCAGACAATTAGGGAGGCAACAGCTGAATAGTTATTGCTGAACTGTTAATCCAGGGACACGGGTAATGTTATGGGGACCTGGGTTCAAATCCTGCCATGACAGATTGTGGAATTTGAATTTTAAAAAATACAAATCTGGAATTGAGAGTCCAATAATGTCCATGAATCCAATGTCGATTGTTGGAAAAACCCATCTGGTTCACTAATGTCCTTTAGGGACGGAAAATGCCATTCTTACCTGGTCTGGCCGAAATGTGACTCCCGATCCACAGCAATGTGATTGACTCTGAAGTACCCTCTGGGCAATTAGGGATGGACAATAAATGCTGGCCTAGCCAGTGATGCCCTCATCCCATGAATGAATAAAAAAGTGCCATGGAATGACCACATAACCATTGCTGAATTCCTCCTCATCAACATCCTGACTGGAAACTGAACTGGACCAGCCTTACAAAAACTGTGCCTACAAGATCAAGTCAGAGGCCTTGGAGTTCTGCGTTGAGAAACTCACTTCCTGATTCAGCAAAGCCTGCCCACCAAGTATAAGGGACAACTGGAGTGTGTCATGAAGATGTATTGAATGGAATATTAATTTATAATGTCGTTGACTGGTCATTGAATTTTTGTTTCTAAAATAGGCACTTTTCCTAAACAAAGGAATCTGGCTGAAAAGTGACTTTTAATTTTTGGGAAAGCCATATTCCATTCCATGAAGACAATTGCAGGAATCCAAACAAAGACAGTAACAGCTCTTTTCGATCTCAACAAGGGATCGAGGGAAGCTACGTGAGACATAATGTGGCCCTCTATATTCTTTGGAACGTACAAGCCAATTGACAGAGGTCATTTTGTGTGGAAGCTTGAACTTGGATCTGGGAATTGAATGCACAATTTGCCCAAGTGAGCATCTCTCTAAAATATATCATCTAAGTACTGAATCAGATTTTATGAGAGAAAATATGTTTTTTTTCCTGCAGACATTGACTGAAAACTATTGGAGGTCTACAATCGTATTTCCCCTGTGAAAAGGAACATACCAGTCATAACTTCAAACCAACTTCAGTTGATGAAACAGAATTTGCAGACATGATCAATGAATTTTTATTGATTTCATTTTTTTTAATCTGTGTCTGATCTGGCCAAGATTAACATCCTTTACTGTGCAAAGTTGCATTTTCTGCATGCTTTTGATTTGAGAATTTTTTCACATAGTAGTTGGAAATAGGGTGTATTTGTACATTTTAAACATGTTATAATATATTTACCTGAGTATTTTTTAGCAAAAAAACTTATTCATCATGTGGTTTACCAAAGAATTTCTTACAAGACTGCACATAATCAAATACTTGCTGTATTGGCAATCCAGTGTCTGTTTAAATATTCAGAAAAACCTGATGCTGTCAAATGAAGAGAAGAAAAAGTTGAAAATCAGTCTACCTTTCCTCACTGGATGATAATAAATGTGATAGAACACTCTCCACTTGTAGCAACAACACTCAAAAAGCTCAACGCTATTGAAGACAAACCAACCTGATAGTTAGCTTCTGAACTCATCATCTTAAACATTCACTCCCTCCATCGCTGGTGCATTGCAGGAGTCATGTGCACCATTGACAAATTGTACTCCAGATACTCATCAAGTCTCCTTCAACATCAGCAATCAAACCCATAATTTCTAGCACCTAGAAGGACAAGGGTAACAAATGTAGAGGAACACCACCATCTGGATATTTCCCCCGAAGCCAAACACCACCTTGACATGGAACGATATCACTGAATCTTGACTGCATGAGTTCAAAATCCTGGAACTCACTTTGTAACAATGGGTATACCATGGTCTGGTACAATCTGGTATTATGTGCTGATCCAAGGAAGTTATGTTGAACTTGTATAAAACACTAGAATTTGATGAACAGTCATCTAGACTCAAAACATTAGCCTGCTCTCTCTCCACAGATGCTCCTGACCCGCTGTGATTTCCAGCATTTTTTATTTTCAGTATAAAATACTGGTTTGGCCCCAAAAGTATATTACCTTCAGTTCTGGGTGGTATAATTTAGGAAAGATGTTAAGGCATTAGAGCAAGTGCAGGAATGACACATGAAAATAGTTCCATGGAGCAGGTCTTCAATTACATCATTAGATTAAAGAAACTGGTGTTGTCTTTAGAAGAGAAGGTTGAGAGGACATTTCACTGAGATGATGAAAATTATACAAACATATAAATTAGGACCAGAAGTAATCCATTCAGCCCTTCCTGAACCTGCTTTTCCATTCAATAATGTCCTGGCTGATCTGATTGTGGTCTTGTGGTCTCAACTCCACATTCCTACTTAGCCCCAATCACCATTAACTCTCTTGTTAGTCCAGAATCTATCAACCTCTGCTTTAAAAGTATTCAATACATTGCTACCATGATTTTTTGGGTAACAGAGTTCCAAAGACTCTTAATCCTCTCAGAGAAAGAAACCTTCTCATCTCAGTCTTAAATGGGAGACCCCTGGCTGTTAAACTGTGTCCTTTAGCTCTAGTCTTTCCCATAAGAAGAAATACCTTTCCAGCATCCACCCTGTCAAATCCCTATTGGATCTTACATGCTTCAATAAGATCACCTCTCATTCTTCTAAACTTCAATGGAAAGATTCCCACCCATCCAAGTTTTCCTGATATGATAATCCCCTTTCTCTGCACTGTCTCTAACTCACATCCTTTCCCAAATAAGACTAAAATAGTTCTCCACATATGGCTTTACCAATGCTCTGTACAATGGTAACAAAACATTCCTATTTTTATATTCAGTGTGTTGCAATAAATGACAATACTCCTAATCACTTTTTGTATGCATTTGTTAATAATAAGGGATCGAGATAAAGTAGATAAGGAGCAATTATTCCAATTGGTGGAAGTACCAAGAACTGGGGACATAGAATAAATGTGTTTGGAAAAAGAAGCAGTTGCAACAAGAGGAAGCCTTCACACAGCAAACGGTGGCAATCTGGAATGTGTTACCTGTGAATGTAGTTGTGGCAGGTTCAATTCAGGCAATCAAGAAAACAGGCAAATTAGACTATAAACTGAAAAGGGAGAATGTGCAGGCCTATGGGAGAAGGTGGCAAAGTGGACCAGTTATCCTGTATGTGGTGGGCTGAATGGCCTCTTTTTCTGATGTAGCCATTCTGTAGATCTGTGACATAAGGTACAAATCCATCTTTATGTTCTGAGGCTGTTATGTGCTTTATTTATTATCCCTATATATCTGGCCCAATTAGCCATTCAGGCATTGCAGTGTATTCAACCTTGTAGGAGCCCAAGGATAAAGCCTAATCACATCTGTGCTTCTGGACCACACATTCAGCATACATGAAATTTCCAACTAAAACAGTGATCATGATCAGGATCCCTGTGCTGGCAATTTTCTTCTCCCTGGTTCACAGACTTTGAGGTTAATTGCAACAGTCTTACTAATTCACAAAAGACAAGGGACTGAATTCGGTATTTATCTAGAATGTACAGCTCAGCTATTCACTGGATAAACTTGCTGAGCCATTGCAGGAGCAGGCATAGCTGAAGGAAAATCAATAACAGCCAAAATATGTCAGGCAATAATTCTCTAATCTCTGCAATTCTGTAACAGAAATATGTTTAGCACTGTTGGGTTCAGTGGTACAACTTAAGTGTTTAGTCATTGTAGTGCCATCAATATATTGAACTTAAAGCAATACACCTATGAAACATGAAATATCCCCAAGTATGGAAGTAATCTTTGAATATTGCCAAGTACAATGATCAGATTGATAAATCAAGAGTTCTGGAGCTAATTTAGATTGACTTTTTCATTCGCTCAGTGGATTTCTAAATCAACTCCAGATCCGTCAAATACAATAACTGCAGCTCAGATTATTTTTGCTTCATAGCCTTCGTATTCAGCAGCCTCATTTTGATTTTTCTAATACCTCACTCATTCATTACGAGTCACATAAAACTGACACAATCTTAGTAATTGATAGGGAATGCATTCGATTCTACATAGCATCAATCAAAATCTGGATCTTTGCTTAGCTCAGGGAAAGGTCAGCTGTCCCACAGCAAATACTTTACAGCTTAACAGAGAATGCTGCATAATTCATTTTGCAATCAAAGTTGATGAAAACTTCTGTCCACTCATAAAAGTTGCTGCAGCAAATCAGACCCATGGACAAGTCATGAATCCTTTTGATGAGTAGCTTGCGAAGGTGGTCGCTTTGGCTGCCTGCCTCTTTTCTGTGGTCTTGATCATGGGTGGCCCTGGGGAAGGAACATTTGAGGCCTTCCTTAACTAGTGGGTACTGCACAGAATACAGTGCATTGTGGATATTGGCAATGAGATTATTATCTAAATATAAGTTTCTGAAATAACTGCACAGAGGCTGGTATCCTGTCACCAAGTCCCCCTTTATTTACATGTGCACAGTACATGGGCTGTGACCAGCCAGCTCGGAGTCAGTTGCCTGAACTGAGGAGATTCTAATCTCCTGGTTATATTGGTTGGCCAGGGCTTTCCTGATTAACCCAAGTTAACAATCCCAATCAAGAACCTCATAGTCAACAAGGTCAATCTGTTTCCAATCACTATAGTTTCCTTTGTTTTATGGTTCAATTCCTTATTGGTCATACTCCTTTAAAAATAGGAGCAGCATTGATTTGTAACACTGGTCTCCTTGTGGATCTCTTCGAATAGATGAGGCAAGTAAAATGTGGTTGGGGACAGAGATTGACACGCTTATGAAAAATATCCATGATCATTACTGTGGTTGGGCATTATGCCACTGGCAGTGCTGAATAAAATTGACTGAATGGGCAGACATAAAATATTTCTCACCTGCAGAAATGAAATCAAATTGAATACATTGCAACAAAAATGCTTATCGAAATTGAATGTACCTGTGCCATCATACAAGAATCGATGTCTCACAAGCTGTACCTCGCTCATGCCTAATGTTTTTTGCTATCACACACCTCTATGGCAGCAGGAACATGCCTCCCTTTTAATTATAGAGTGCACAGTCGGTCAGTCAGTGTATCACAAAAGGAAGCATGTTAACATGCAGTGTAATTGAGACAATGCTACAGCTGTAAATCAATCTTTGGATAGCTCTGCTGAAGATAAAGTAACGCAGAGACAAGAAACTGTGTTTATATTAGCTGGTTACTGGTAGAAGCACCAATTTTGATGGAAGTTCTTTCACAAATCAGGTGTTGTAAGTGTCTCTCATCAATTTTTGCTGTCAAAAACACTGACTGAAGTAAATATTATACAGTTTCCTTTGGTAATGTTAATCCAACACATTCTACCTTTTCTGCCCAGCCATGACTGATCTTGCCTGTATACACTATACCTTACTAATTTATTCAGCAAGATGCTTTTTCTTTGCCTAAATATCCACAGAAACTATCACATTTAACAAGATACTTGGTCTTCTACAATTTTATTACCAATTAGTCTGGCGGTGCATATAGATGGTGCCTGAGCATTTATATTGGGCCTTTTACATTCCCTATCTGTGGAAAAATGGCCCAAACAGGTTCTGAGATCAATATAAGGGTAATTAATATTTTTGTTATGAATTTCTCTAAATTGATACCAGCTTCAAATCTATCCTTGGGAAAAGGCTGCTCTATTTCAGGAAAAAGAAGGATGGAAATGATTAAATTTCCTTTTTGAATAGTTTAAAGATTGTCCCGTAGTAATGTGTTGGTATTTCATAAAAAAAAAGTCTGATGGCTTAAGTGAGCTGGATGTTTTCAGAACATCCTAAAGTACTTTGTATTTTATGGGCTTCTTAAGAAATGCAGACACTGTTGCTATAGTGATACATGTTTAAGTGAACCAAAAGCAAAATACTGCAGAATGCTGGAAATCTGAAATAAGGTGAGAAAATATTGGAACTCGTCACCAGAGCAAACAGCATCAATGAAGGACAGGCAACGCGTCATTGACCTGAAACATGAACTCTGGTTCTCTTTTCAACATGTTGCCTGACCTGCTGAGTATTTCAAAGATCTAAATATATTTTTCTGTAATTCATAATATCTTCCTTTATAGCTTGTATTATTTATCCAGCCGTTTTTTGCTGATTTTCCTTTTCCTCCTTTCCTGAGATGCTGGTTCCTGTCGTGATAAAAGTCCCAGATGTAAGACACCTTGAGGCAATCTACGCATGCTATTTTTGATGTGTAAGCTTTGATGTTGAATGTTGGCAGACTATTTAGCTTTGGGGAGCACAAAGACTGCTGAGCCCAGTCATCCAACATCCATGTCTTTGGACCTTCCACTATGGGCTATTAGAGGCTCTAATTTGTAACAAGAGCCAGAGAATGACAATTGATTTTCAACCCCATAGCTCAACTTTAAAGATAACAACCTTCGAGTCCAATTCAGTTCATCAATAACAGTTATTCTTGCGCACTTTAAATAACTTCTATTTATAGCATCTTCGATGTACAAACATTTCAATGTCTCAAGGGCAATTAGGGATGAAAAATAAAACACTGCCAGCGACATCATGTGAATAAATAATCTTTTTAAAAATCCCAGGATACTTCACAAGACATAATAAGAGAAAATGGACTTAAGCCAAACAAAGAGTGATTAGAAAAGCTGATGTAGGAATATCCACTCAGCCACAATACAGTCAATCATTAAGTTGCTAATGCCAGATTCCTCTAATCTGTAGCCTTACCTAGCTGGGAACTTGTTACATTTGCACCAATAAATTGTAAAGACCATGCATGTTTATTTTTGTGCTTTTTTGGAACTGTGGACTGAAATCACAAAAAACATTTTTTTTTGAAAATTAGGTTTTTACAAGGATGACTGCCAGTTTAAAAGCAAGGATGTGAGAATCCTCTTTGTGTAACTGTGGATTCTGGAAAAGTGCAGACAAACTGGAACCGAGGGCTGTTTACAAGTCAAGTTAAGTGATGAGGACTGGAGACCTGTTGTCAATGACAAATGTCCTCTGCCTGTCACTATGTGATTAGTGGTCAGGTAGCTGAATGACCTATGCCACGAGCAAGATGGAAAGGGGATGGTTAGACTAGAAGAGAAACCTGCAGATCTATCACTGGCAAAAACTCTCTTTCTGAGCTTTCTGCAGTGAGCTAGTTTAGACAATAAGGCCATTAGACAATAAGATATAGGAACAGAATTAGACCACTCAGCCCATCGAGTTTCTCCACCATTCAATCATAGCTGAAACATTCCTCAGCATCATTCTCCTGCCTTCTCCATGTAACTTTTGACCACTTACTAATCAAGAACCTACTTATCTCTGTCTGAAATACACTCAATGACTTTGCCTCCACAGCCCTCTGTGGCAATGAGTTCCACAAATTTGCCACCATCTGGCTGAAGATATTCTTCCTCATCTCAGTTCTATAGTGTCACCTCTTCACATTGAGGCTGTGCCCTCAGGTCCTAGTGTCTCCCACTAGTGGAGACATCTTCTTCACTACACTATCCAGGCCTCTCAGCAAGTTTAAATTAGATCCCTCCTCACCCTTCTAAACTCCATTGACACAGACCAGGAGTACTCAACCATTCGTCATAGGACAAGCACTTTAAACCTGAAGAAAAGCAGCCTTCCTTTCCATCAGCAGATGCTGCAAGTTGTGACTTTGAAGTGAAGGAGTCAAAGACCTTTAAACAGCCGCCCTATGCTTCTTGCAAACCACTGGAAGCATTCATAAAAACAAAAGTCAAAAAGAAACCTTCAAATCAGCAAGAACAAATTCAATAGATTTTATGCACAAAGATTATGGAATTGTTTTACCAGCTTTTCCTCTGCCCATTTTCTTTTTCCATGTTTGCAATTGTATATGTGTGTGTGTAAGGGGGAGTTTACAAAGATTTATTTTGTAGAGTTTACATAATTCAGTTTAATCAGATTCTGAGTCTGAAAATCAAGTCGTTTGGGGATTTTGCATATTTCTTTAAAATCTTTAATTTTTTTTAACAACTCCAGAAATAGTGGAACTTGATTTCTAGCATGCTACCCAAGTGACTCATGACACGATAAAAAAAAGTCCTGTATTTATAGACAATCATGAAGGCAGTATAAAACAAAATAAGATACAGAATCACATAATGAAATACAAAGTTGATGAGCAAATGCTTGTTAAAAGATTTAGGTTTTAATGAGCATCTTAAAGGATCAAGATATGCCAATAAATTCTCCTGTCAATCTCATGTAACAATACTGCACAATGATTTTACAGGGCGTATCTAAGTATCTTTTGAATAAAACATTTAGTTTATTTATCTTTTTCCAAAGAAATTGTTATTATGCATTTCTTTGTCTTGAATCGCCCTCTGTCTGTGATATTATCAAATTGATTTGTTTTATTATCATTTTGGATTAGTGGACAAAGTCAAAGATTTCTTTTAATCAATAGTTTTTTTGCTGACTGTAAAGTATGACTGGCTTAATAAAAGCAAACAAGAGATGATAAATAATGCCCAGAGCATTGAGAGTGGATTTAGAATATTTTCTAGTCAAGCTTTTAATTTAAAACCAAACAAAAACACTTTACAACAAAGAGGTTTCTAAGGAACCATGTGCTGAAGCAATTGGTGTAGGGTTGATGTGGGTTTGTGTTGACAACGGATACCCAAAAAACTGGGTCAGAATATGCCTATGACAGGAATGACACCAGGAAGATACTACATGCCCCGACACACTCATCATGCTACCTTACGTCAAGAACACATCTGAACTGACCGCAAGACTCCTATGACCACTCGGCATCAGAGTAGCGCACACACCCACATCAACCCTACGCCAACTGCTCATCCGGACCAAAGACCCACTACCCACAATGGACAGGACCAATGTCATATACAAGATTCCCTGCAAAGACTACCACGAACATTACATTGGACAAACAGGAAGGAAATTAACCACAAGAGTACATGAACATCAACTGGCAACAAAAAGACATGACCAATACTCACTCATCTTCATCCACATGGATAAGAAAAACTACTAATTCGATTGGGACAACACCAGGATCCTGGGACAGGCAAAGCAGAGACAAGCACAGGAATTCCTAGAGGCCTGGTTCTCCGCTAAGCAAGCCATCAATAATCACATAGAGCTCGACCCCATATACACTCCATTGCGAAGGAAAACTGGAAGTGAGGTAATCCAACTCAATGGACACCAGAGTTTAAATGACAGGTGGGAAAACACCACAGCGCTTCATCGGAGGCTGCACTGATGATGTTACCCAGCAGGGTAATGAAACGTCTGCAGAACAGTGAACCGGCTCAGCGAGCCAACCAATCTCAACATGCTACGTTACTGAGAAATTGTAAGAACTGCCGATGCTGGAGTCTGAGATAACACAATGTGGTGGTGGAGGAACACAAGAAGGGTCCCAACCTGAAACGTCAGCTTTCCTGCTCCTCTGATGCTGCCTGGCCTGCTGTGTTCATCCAGCTCCACACTGTGTTATGCTACATTCCTGATGCTTCTAGCCTTTAGTAAATAATAAACTCACAGTGTGTTCATGTAAAAAAGGCCTGATTAAATTGATTTCTTTTAAAATATCACATTTGAGTGTTGGAGAAATGTATCCACAAGGGAAAGGATTCTTTTCAAATTGATCTTGTTGCAACCAATTGAGGGGTAGATGAATAAGAAGCCAATTCATCCCTCCTCACCTGGGATCTTAGCAGTTTGGGATATTCTGTCTAGAACTGTAATGAATCAGGATACATTGCTGGGTTCTGGTTGCAACATATTGGCAAAGCAATGTTATAAGAGCAAATAAATGCACAACATTTTTAAAGTCAGTATCATTCCATTTTGGAAGTGCAATGTTTTATTATTTAGTGCTTTGCTGGGAAATCTGTAACTAATGGCTTTATCCATCAGGCTGCCTGTTTTCTTCAATATTGAGCCAGTAAACAAGGTCATATTTCCTTTGCAAATGGCTCCACATTTCAACCATTGCAGTGATCCCAGTGACATTCACATCCGTTATCCTAAGAGCTAAATCAGGTAAAATTGTTTGTATGTGACATTGGAGTGGCTATTACAGACTGGCACAACTGATTAAATGATCACTATACTGATGACAGCAATTGAACAATAAATATCTTCAGTCAGCCTCAGAGCTGCCCTTGATAGCAGATATTGTGTTGAAAACTTTAATTTTAGGAGACAGATTAAAAGCCTGGATCAAATTTAAATAGACTGGTGTGTAACTGGTTTTGAACATATGGAAAATTTTAAATATGTTCTGATCTCATCTGAAATGATAACACAGTTGGAGATTGTACGGTTCTCCACCGCATCTAAAACCAAAGTTATGGTGTTGTAGGAAACAAGTTGGCCTAAAAGGCCTTTTTTAAAAAGTGGCTTGCCATTGTTAGTACATGGAATACTAAACCTACTATCTTTTTTTTAGCTCAGCTATTCATAGCAGCATTCCAAAAACATCTATCTTCAACATTGCTAGCTATCATGCAAATACGCATTTCGTGTGCATTAGATATTTGTTCAAAGTTTAAGGTCAAGACGAACTTACATTTGATTTTAACTGCAATTTTTCATATTTGTAAAATCCAATTGATTAGTGGCAAGGGTTTATACCTGACCATGGATTTGTCTGTCCTTGTGTCTATCCAAATAATGTTTTTGTATAATTCAAACATTTCTACCAATAAAGGCATGATGCATTTTACAACCTGGATCTGACAAAACAATAATATGACTGTACCTATATGAGCTAAAAATGAGATTCTCATCTGTTGTATGTTTTAAGGCATATGTTATCTCCCTGTTGATTATCAGTCCATTGGTATTATTTTCATTGCAAGTATTGCCAACCCAGATGTCAAACTACTGATGCAGTATCTCCTTATGTTACCACAGTGCTCTCACAATGGTGAATGGTTTGCAATCCAATGTATTGACTTATTGTAATCAAGAACAAAGGTATATGCCTAAATCAGTATGATACATAGCCTGAAGAGGCACTTGGATGTAGTTGTGTCCCCATAACATTGCTGCTGTTATTTTCAAGTGTAGAAGATGCGGGTGAAAGACACACAGGCAAAATAATCAATGGTGATTTGCTGCGGTACATCCTACAGCCAATGATGGACAGAATTAATATCGATCTTGGTTGCAAAGATAACTTGTTGCATCGAATGGCTAGATTATTCTTTTTTGATCACCCATGGCCCTGTTGTTATTCCCTTGGAAATAATCAACATTGTTAAGTGAGAATGATTTGCAGAAATACATGTTTCAAATGAACACAATATAAAAGTAAGGTAGTGCAAGTGAAAAATAGGAGGATTCTGAAAATCATGTTATAAACACCTTGGGGAAAATAATTTACTGTAATTTTTTTCTGGAGGCAATTTCCTTTGGCCAAATTATCTTGACTCAACCTCTACAGCTCTTATATTAAATATCAGATTTCATTGATGTGCAATTATGAACAGTTTACAATAACAAAGGAAGAACTATAATGGACACCGATAGAGACAAAAAGGGTAAAAATAAAAGGCCTATAAACAGTTAATATAGAGGATACAAAAAATTTCACTGCTGATACAATTTGTTACCTTTCACACAGAGTGAACTAATTATTTTAATTCAGAATGCAGCATTAGGGTTGGTGTTTAATATGAAAAGCCAATCGAATGAATGTTGGTGGTGGTCTTCTTGCAAAAAAAAATTAGCATAAATTTCATATGTGTCAGGCTATGCATATCAAGTAAGAAAACTGATGATATAATCTATTATTTACACAGCTATATGGATTAATATGTTCAAATATATTACTTGCGAATAATTATGTTCTTCTTAGGCAGTCCCTCGAGATCAAAGATGACTTAATTTCAGTTCAGTTTGATGGTTGATGAGGTAGCTGATAAGTACAATGCATAATCTACAGTCTGTGTTACACGTGGGAAAGGTGGTTTCACATGTGGTGAAAGGTTTGGTAAATGGTTTGTTTGGAGATTTGTTTAGAAATGCTTTGACATCACCTCTCCGTGTTCCTGACAAAAGTCTCACAAACTGTTCAATTCCTTCACAAATGAATCCGTCCCATTTTGTTTGGTCAGTTGATGGGGACTGTGGGAGTTGACAGGCATAGTTACTGTCTTTAATGACACTTTGAGGACACCCTTTTCTCCTGTGAATCTCCTGTTGTGAATGAGTTCTGAGAAGAGCAATTATTTCAGGAGTCTCATGTCAGGCATATAAATGTCATGTCACTCCCAGTGGAACTGCTTCTGAATGAATAGCACAATATCATGCTAGTCTGGTCCAAGATTGCCACACAAGTCAGAGCAATCTCACTCACTTGGAGGCATGCCTAGCTGGGTAGGAATAAACAAGTGTCACCATCTACTCTTGACACCTCATACTCACTCTATCTCTGCTACTGTACCCAACTCCCATCAAGTCTCATGATCTATCACTCTCACTGTTGCCCACAACATCTTCCCCACTTCCCCTCACCACCGCCAAGTCTGACACCACTAATGTTGTATGCCCTCTGTGCTGCCTACTCACTCATTTAGGACACTTCTACACCTGCACCAACAGTAATAGCTATGCCACCCATTTTCAACTGGTGGAGAAATAATCTCTCTCATTCCACAAAAAAAAAGCCCATAATCAGGTAGAAAGACTCAAGATGGGTATGGGGCTGCCATTCATTCAGCTAGTTCTAGTCTCCCTGCTTTAGAAAAAATGCTGTTAAACTGCAAAGGTTGCAGAAAAGATTTACTAGGATGTTGCTGGGGTTGGAGGGTTCGAGCTATAGGGAAAGGTTGAATAGGCTTGGGTTATTTTCTCAGACTGTTGGAGGCTGGGGATTGACCTTCGAGGTTTGTACAATCGTGAGGGGCATGATGAATAGCCAAGGTCATTTCCCCAGGGTGGGGGAGTCCAAAGTTAGAATGGTATTGTTTGAAGTGATAGGGGAAAGATGTAAAAGGGACCTAAGGGACAACTTTTTCACGCAGAGGGTGGTGCGTGTATGGAATGTGCTGCCAGGCTAGGCTGGTACAATTACAACATTTAAAAGGCATCTGGATGGGTACATGAACAGGAAGGATTAGAGGTATATGGGCCAAATGTTGGCAAAAGGGACAAGATTAATTTAGGATATTTGGTTGGCATGGTCTTCCAATCCAAGATAACTTCTTGCCGTTGTTCTTATTCCATCTTGTACGAACATAGCTACCTCCCTTTCCTTTACTTCCTGCAGTAACTCTTGAAGACACCCCCAACAGCATCTTCCAAACCCATGACCTTCCCTGCGAGAAGGACAAGGGCAGCAGCTACAAGAGAGATGCCACCAGTTACAAGTTCACCTCCAAGATACACACCATCCTGTCTTGGAGATGTATTGCTGTTCTTTCAGAGTCCCTGGGTCAAAAATCCCAGAATTCCCTTCCTAACAGCATTGTGGATGAACTGACATCTCCAAAGATTGTTGCAGTTCAAGAAAGCAGCTCACTACCACCTTCTCCAGGGCAATACATGCTGGCATTGCTCATGACAGCCTATTTCCACAAATGGATTTTTTAAAAAAAACTGACGATGAATAGGAATTCCCCTCCCTTCCAGTCCATGTCTCTCCGCTTTTCAAAACCTAACGATCTATATCTTCAACCAATCTTTTGTCAGGCCTCCAAAGATCCCCTTTGACACAATATTTAATTTGGTCAGATTCGTATGTTTATGTTTCTGAGATGTATCTTGGGCCACTTGCCTAACTGAAGGTGTGATGTCAATGAAAGTTCTCTGCAAATCAAATTGTGGCAGACTGGGAGAGCAGTATTAAAATAAGTACACGGGTAAATGGAGTAGAGTCACAGATCAGATATGACCCTCAACGAATGATTCATTTTCTTTTTTTTCTCTTTTGTATTTTTTTTTATCATCCTCTACTTCTCTCTCCCAGCCTCCAAACTCCGGGCCTCGGACCTTGTGGCTTCAGACCTCCCAGCCTTGGAGCTTACTGCCTCCGGCTCACAGCCTCGGAACTCTCAGCCTCAGAATTTCCACCCTCAGCACAGACCCGACAAGGCCTGTTATGACGTTCTGCCGGCCCAGCATGGCTTCGGTATGGACTTCTGTCTCAAGGTGATTCCAGAGCATTCTCTTGGCGTCGCGAACCCTGAGCTGAAGCCAGGTGTCATCTGGAGTCAAGGCCCGGTGCAAACTGGAGGCTAAGTGCCAGTGTGGACTGGGTAGGAAGACCGTTGTCCTGAACTTTTTTCTCCATTTTATAATTTAATTCTATAATCTGCAGTGCTGGGCTCTGTTTTTTAATCTCTATTCTTCCAAAGAACTGTAACTGCAAAAGCTGTACTTTGGGACCTTTGTACCTAAGATGGCGCTGTAAGCGGCAATCTCATGAGAGATCGAACGACTGGTTAAGAGGAAGAAGAATGTTTCTGTAAGGTTTCGGAAACAAGGAACAGGAAAGGCTCTAGAGGGATACAAGTTATCCAGGAAGAAGATGAAGAAAGGGCTTAGGAGAGCTATAAGGGGGCATGAGAAAACCTTGACAGATAGGATCAAGGAAAACTCCGAGGCTTTTTACACGTACGTGAGGAATAAGAGAATGACCAGAGAAAGGGTAAGGCCGATCAAGGATTGTAAAGGGAATTTGTGCACGGAGCCTAAAGAGATAGGAGAGGTCCTTAATGAATACTTTTCTTCAGTATTCACAACTGAGAGGGATCGAGTTGTAGAGGAGGACAGTGTGAAACAGGCTGGTACACGAGAGGAGGTCAATGTTAGGAAGGAAGATGTGCTAGGAATTTTGGGGAAGTTGAAGATAGATAAGTTCCCTGGGCCTGATGGGATTTATCCAAGGATTCTGTGGGAAGCGAGAGAAGTCATTGGAGGGCCTTTGGCGATGATCTCCTCATCCTCACTGTCAACGGGTATAGTGCTGGAAGATTGGAGAGAGGCAAATGTCATTCCCTTGTTCAAAAAAGGGAATCAGGATAACCCTGGAAATTACATGCCAGTTAGTCTTACGTCAGTGGTGGGCAAATTGTTGGAAAGGGCTCTGAAAGATAGGATTTATGATCACTTGGAAAGGCACAGTTTGATTCGTGACAGTCAGCATGGATTTGTGAGGGGTAGATCATGCCTCACAAACCTTATTGAATTCTTTGAAGAGGTGACCAAACACATGGATGAAGGTAGAGCAGTGGATGTGGTATACATGGACTTAAGTAAGGCGTTTGATAAGGTTCCCCATGGTAAGCTCATGCAGAAGGTAAGGAGGCATGGGATAGGGGGAAATGTGGCAGATTGGATTCAGAATTGGCTGACCCTTAGAAGGCAAAGGGTGGTAGTGGACGGAAAGTATTCAACATGGTGCTCAGTTACGAGTGGCGTACCACAAGGATCTGTTCTGGGCTCTCTTCTATTTGATTGTTGTAAATGATTTGGATGAAGGCGTGGATTAGCAAGTTTGCAGACAATACGAAGGTGGGTCGCATTGTGGACAGTGCAGAGGGCTGTTCTCAGTTACAAAGGGACATTGATAGGATGCAGAGCTGGGCTGAGAAGTGGCAAATGGAGTTTAACCCTGAAAAGTGTGAGGTGATTGATTTTGGAAGGACAAACTTGAAAGCAGAATACAGGGTTAACGGAAAGATTCTTGGCAGTGTGGAGGAACAGAGGGATCTTGGGGTTCATGTCCACAGTTCCCTGAAAGCTGCCACCCAGGTGGATAGAGTTGTTAAGAAGGCGTATAGTGTGTTAGCTTTCATTAATAGAGGGATTGAGTTCAAGAGCTGTGAAATTATGCTCCAGCTATACAAAAGCCTGGTTTGGCCACACCTGGAGTATTGTGTCCAGTTCTGGTCGCCTCATTATCGGAAAGATGTGGAAGCGTTGGAAAAGGTGCAGAGGAGATTTACCAGGATGTTGCCTGGAATGGAGGGAAGGTCTTACGAGGAAAGGTTGAGAGAGCTAGGGTTTTCTCTTTAGAACAACGAAGGATGAGAGGTGACTTGATAGAGGTGTACAAAATGATCAGAGGTATAGATAGAGTGGACAGCCAGAGACTTTTTCCAAGGGTGGAGATAGCTATTACGAGGGGGCATAGTTTTAAAGTGAAGTGGAGGTAGATATAGGGGAGTCGTCAGAGGTAGCTTCTTTACTCAGAGAGTGGTAGGGGCGTGGCATGCTTTGCCGGAGAGAGTAGTGAAGTTGGCCTCATTAGGGGCATTTAAGCAGCTACTAGATAGGCATATGGATGATAGTATAAGGTAGGGGTGGAGGTTAGATAGACTTTAGGATTAGGGTAAAAGTTCGGTACAACATTGTGGGCCGAAGGGCCTGTACTGTGCTATACTGTTCTATGTTCTGTGTTCCTCATCCCTTATGAGTGGAGGATCCTGACTCTGACTTACCCGAGCAGGTCTGGTCCGCTGTCAGAAGCTGCTTGTGACTTTCTGTGCCAGCATCGTCAGAGTGAAGCTATTCCCATTGACTGGACTAAGGCCTGCTGACAAGTACCACAAGCTTCCTGGCTTTGTGCTGGCAATAAATGGTGCGACAAGAACAGTGATATGAGCCTGGTATCTCTGCCTGAAGCAAAGTGCAAAAGGTCAATGCAGAGATGCTGTAACCACCCAGCTGCGTTCAGAGTGAGTGGACACTATAAGAATGAAGAGTCCTGAGTAAAATCCGGAGATGTTGCCTGGTCCAGTTCTTGAGCTTAGTGCATGTCTCTGAGTGAAGTGTGCTTTCTGCAGCATTACAATGATCATTACTGGTGCAGCCAAGGTGCAGTATTAAAGTGCAAAATCTGTAAATGGATCAGAGATGTTCCATATGGATTCTTAGAGGCTGGCACATGTAAGGTGTATGTAATGTCCATGGATATTGGGTGCGTGTGGCCAGTGTTCAAGGAACATGCCCAAGATATTGGTGACCAGTGCCCAAGGAGCTGGCCTGAGATGGTACTGTCCAATATGGAAGTCCTTTGGAGCAAGCACTGACTTGAACCTACAATGAACCTAACCTCGTTTCCATGTAAAGATTTCCCGACTTTGTTTGCCAAGTTTGATAAGATCCCAATTAGAATATTTAAGCAGCAAAACAGACTGGTCAATGTGTTTAACAAGCAATAATGGGTACCAATTGGGAACTGGCTGCTGCCTGGTGAGAATCTCGCCATACCATAGAGAAAAGCGAGCACAATGCAGCGAGATGATCTCAACATCCAGATGGTCCTCCCCTGACATCTTGCCTGATTCTGCCACCCACCTCAACCATGGACCATGCTGCTCAGAACCTGGAAGGACAGCTGGTTAGTTCTGGTGGGCCTTTTGCCAGAGTTGGGGCCCAGGGTGAGGAAGTCCCTGCTGGCGATTCAAGGGCTGGCAGCTTCAGAACCTGGTAGCGCCACAGTGGAGTTCATGCCTCCTGCCAAAACATCACCCATGGACTTGTTTGGATTGGGGTAGAGGGGAGGGGATGGGGAGTTGTGTTTGAGGAGGGGTGGATATAAAAGTTGAAGACAAGGCCAGGAAGAGGGTGTCAGCAGCCGCTCATGACACAATCTCCTGTTGTTCAATCATGAACAGGTTACTGTAGATCAAGCGACATGCACTGAGCTCAAGCACTGGACCAGGCAACATCTCTGGACTTTACTCAGGACTCTTCATTCTTATAGTGTCCACTCACTCTGAACCCAGCTGGGTGGTTACAGCATCTCTGCCTTGACCTTCTTCACTTTGCTTCAGGCAGAGATACCAGGCCCAAAACGTCAGCCTTCCTGCTCCTATGATGCTGCTTGGCCTGCTGTGTTCATCCAGCTCTACACCTTGTTATCTCATATTACTGTTCTTGTCACACCATTTATTGCCAGCACAAAGCCAGCAAGCTTGTAAACAAAATGGCAACCTTCCAATTTTAATCTTCAATCAACCAGCAGGTAATCACCTTTAACATCGCAATGCAATATTTCAGTTCTTCTTACGTTGCTGTTGCATTGAAATTTTAATTTAGACATTGGAAACTGCACCACACTCCCAGGAGTTGGTGATATTTAACTATTTTGCCATTTGCCGTTTTGCTGCACTTTCAGTTTAAGTCCTTGTTCTGATGATGTGCTGGGCTTAGAATCATGTTTGAGGAGGTGGTCTTTGTAATAAAATGCAAATCTTTGAGTAATGGTGTGTGATGCAGCATATCAGTCAATCCTTGTCACAGGAAATGATTAGACTTCAGATCTTAGCAGTGACGCACTGAATATGTTTTCAGGTTAATAAACTATTATTGGCCAACTTGAAATTCTCACAATCTTTGAACTGCCAGGACAAAATATAATACTGTGAGCTATTGACTTGCAGAGTCTCAGCAGAACAGACAATGTGAGTCTGTAAATGAGAAAAAGTATCAGCACTTCAGACACAATGTGTGGAATCTTAAAGGGTCTGAATGGTAGCAGTAAGCTGCCAGTTCAGGGGGATTATAGTTTGTTAAACACCTCATGAACATCGCAAAACACCTGATTAATATTCTGCATCTGATCTTTTGCAGATTGTGCTCCCATAACTTCTAAACCTGATGCTGCCACTAAAGGCTCAGTGTCCAAGCTAGTAGGGAGGTGCAGGAGGCAGCTTTATTGATGTTCCTTCTGAGGGCAAGAATACTGAGGAGGTGGCCTCTGGCAGGTCAGTAGGTTCCTCTGCCGAGGTCATGAACATCCTGCTGGTGCTGACATGACACATGGGAGAAAAGTTGTCGTGGCCAGTGGTTAGAAGTGGTGTGCTATGAATGAGTCTTACAGTGGGGTTACTGTGAGGGTTGCTGTGGAATGAAGAGTGGCACTTATTCAGTTGGCAAGATATGGGTGACTTAATATACGCACAAGAGCTTGGTCTTCTCCCATGAGGGCCAGGGTTGTCTCCTCATAGAGGCTGAGGAGTCTGAAATCAAGCAGCTCTCCACCCATCCTAGCTGTTTCTGCATTACTGTGGGTGGTTTTCTCTCATAATGGGAGAAAGGGAGGAATTGTGTGAGCTAAATGTGGGTGACACGGCTGTTAGTGCTGGTTGGTGCGTGAGGTGGAAAGTTGGCGTGGTGTTCTGAGGGCATGTGCAGTCAGCACAGAGGCCAGTTAGTGTGTGAGGTTGAGGGGGTTTCTGGTAATAAATTGATGGAAGATGTTGCAGGCAACAGTGTAGGTGTCACAGCAGAGCCTTTGTGGGAGGTGGGTGCAGTGGCAGAGATAGAGTGTGAGGTAGCAGGGAGACGTGTGCCGTGCCTAGCCTGGCACAGCGGAGGAGGTTATTGACCTTATTGTCACACTGCCAGCCATTCCTCTGCATTATGGAGACCGCACTAACCTGGCTGTTGAATTAAGTTCAGGCTGCTCGTGTCTGATGGTGTGGTTCACTCTGCTGATCCTCCAGGAGGAAGAGATCCCTCCTCTGCACCATCCCATCCTCCAGGACCTACAGTTCCCTGTCAGGGAATTGTGGTGCCATCTACACCTTCTCTAACATCACTGAGCAGGGTGGCTTCCAAATGTTCCGAAGAAGGCTCACTAAAACCAAAATGTTTCTCTCTCCCAAGATGCTGCCAGACCTGCTGAGTTTCTCCAGGAATTTCTGCTTTTGTTTCAAAATGTTGGTGTTCGTCCTGGTGTACCTTTGAATATGGCAGTTTCAGAAATGCTGGCCTTTCAGTTGGTATCCAGAGAGTGGCAAGTTATTTGAGCTATAGTGCACGGGAAGATGGGACCAGAATCATGTGAGAGGGACTCCATAGGGATGGGTTAGATAGTAATAAGGCAATTTTATGGTAAGATATGGCAAGAAATCTCACGAGATCTTGTTGCAATAAAATCTCCAACAACCTTGTCACAATTGGCACCTAGATCAAAAACATAAGATTCAGTCGAACCATTTATTAGAATCTCTGCAGTTAAAATTAGAAGTGGCTGGGTTGGAGGTGGGGTTCACATAGTCCCGTTGACCTCTCAGGAAGCATAAAAACAAATCCCTTAAATTTATGGGATGGTTGTACAGACTGTCCATTGTGGAACTGATCCACTTTGAGATGTTTAATGCCCAAATATCAGGTGCTACACAAATTTCCACCTAAAATAACTCCACAGAGGTCAGTATTCCCAACAGGGAAAGAAATGAAGTGTAAAAGTGGCTGGGTGGAGAGCTGAAGGCGTTTAACTGATAGAAGTGATAATAGTGCAAGACAATAGAAGACACAATTGAGAGAAATGTGAGAAATAAAAGGCATGTAAATGAGAAAAAAGATTTAGAGACAGTGTGAATGGTAAGAGTAGCTTAGCTAAAGTGGAGGAACAGCATGAAATCCAGGCTCCGGGAATTTATTGGAAGGAGAGATCAGTTAACAACTTTTTTCAAGATAACAAAGTTGCACAGACCACCCCATCTTGTGGAGTACAAATGATCCCTAGACAAATACCCACTGGACACAGGGTGTGATTAATTCATAGGAAGCTAAAGCACTCCAACTATTCTTGAACTGGCTGGACCTCACAGCAAGGAGTTGAACTAGATCGAGTGTTGCGACATGACACATTCTATGGTGCAGAAAAGAACACCAAGGCACAGTGGGGACAGACCACCAACCAAGGTCTTTCTGCCAAAGTTAAATGGGGGTCTGCTCAGTTATCAGACCGTCTCATGCATCAAATGTATGCAAATATAGTCTTGTACAGGTAAGAGATGCCTTTGGTTCGCTTGCTGGATAGAGTCAAACTCCAATGTTTGTTTGTTTCTTCATATGCTACTATACAGGACTGAACTGCTTTAGTGACTATGCACGTATGTTTTTATGAATAAAGTATATTTTTAAAATTAAAAATAACTCCACCTATTCATTACACTTCTCAATAAAGTTAAATTTCAGCTTGAGTGAGCGGAATCTGTTCCTGCTTTTTAGAAGATTTATTAACTTCCTGTATCACTTACATTGTTTTGCAAATTCTTAGAGGACGCACTAAACTTTGATTCCTAAATATTGCTGCTAATTGTTGTTACAATGCCATAAAATGAAAGAATTCTGTCTTATTTCATGATGATTTAAGGCAAGTACGTTTGCAAAGTGTTCCAAAGGCTCAGGATCCTTATGCGTTGCCAGGAATCTTGTCATGATCAGAACTTTCTTTTGAAAACACTGATAGTGAGTTTTAACTTCAACAAGTTAAAATCAATGGAAAGAAGATGAGGGCAGTGTGAACTTTGAGAGGGTGATTTGGTGCTGCCATTTTGTGCCTCTGCCAGAAGTTAATTATTGATTCCCATAGTCCCATTGACCTCTCAGGAAGCATAAAAACAAATCCCTTAAATTTATGGGATGGTTGTACAGAATGTCCATTGTGGAACTGATCCACTTTGAGATGTTTTATGCCCAAATATCAGGTGCTACACAAATTTCCATCTAAAATAACTCCACAGAGGTCAGTATCCCATCACCAAGTCACCATTTATTTACATGTGGGAAGTCCTTTACTCTGGTATAGCCTCATCACAGTCTACTCACAGAGAATGTCTGACACTCCTTTTTATCTGTCAGCCAGGGCTCCCTGATTGGACCAGATTAACAGCCCCAATCAGGGAACTCGTATTCTACAAGGTTCACTTGGCTGACCTCATTACAATCACTACATCCCTCCCCCTCAGAATCCGAGACATAGGCTGGTTCTTTTTTAGTTTTGGTAGCTCCTCCTGGGGCGTTTTAGCACCAGGTCAGGTTCCTCTGAATCTGATGTCTCTAATGGGTGGCATGTAACACACAGTAGCTCGCCTCTTCTGCCTGGAGGGCCTTGGGAGAAATTCACTCTATTCTGCTGGCAGCAAAGGCGTTGAGGCGGTGAGATCCACTGTGCCCATCTCAGATTCAGAAGTCTCTTCAAAGCTTGATGGAGAAGGAGAACCCATCTGTTCCAAGGAGCAGGGCACATTTTGCTCCCACACTGTTTGCGACTTTGCAGCTTTCATATGGTCCATGTGCTGGTTCAGAACCATCATATCTAGCCGAAATTTATATGTCACTGGTCCTGACCCTGCATCAGCCAAGTCTGTTACTTATGCAGGGCCATCCTGTGGTTCCTACATCAAACTTTGTCCCACGTAGTAAACTGTCTCTCTCATTGGCGGAGTCTAGTGTTCGACACTTGCGTTCCCGATGCCATTTCATCCTCCCCTCCAGGTCTGGGAAGACCAGATTTAACCTGGTGTTGGTGAATTAAGAGGCAGGAAGGGCATTAACTTAAGTTGAGGTGAAGGAATACTCAATTCCCCAACACCTTTCTGCCTCCACCAGAACTAAATTCCAGGTAGCATTGCTTATGATTACTCTTTCCATCCCACTGGTAACTGAGACCCTGCACTGGCCAATTAGAGACTATTTAAGGGCCTCCACTGGCATTAACCCATCTGCAAGCAGTCCTGTGGTATCTGTGGAAGCTAAATCAGTATGGCCTGGAAGCAGGCATGCCCTCGATCAAAGGCATTCAGCCTCTGATCAAGAGCATGAACACAGGCAGCATGGTGTCTACTGAGAGCCAAAACCTTACCTTGTCTTCAATTCCCCCTGTTCCCATCCCTGTGAACCCCCTCAACCCCCACGAAGCCTCCATCTACCCACATATCATGTAACTTCTTCCTGGGGCATGGAACTTTGGGATTGCTCAGATTTTGCCTCCTTCCTGATGCTGCTGAATGCAGGAACTGCTGGCATCTGATTGGCTGGCTGCTGTTTGCAGCCCTGGGGCCTGGATTCCAAATGGCTGCAGATGTGGTGGGCCTTCTCAATGGCTTTCTGACCCAGCAGGCAAAGCCTCCACTAACAATGGAAGATTCCAGCCACTCATTCAATTTGAGGGAGTTATATTCTGGTTTATGTTAGCACCTTTGAAGTAAGGAGTCACAAATACACAATGATCACCGATATTCTCAGTACTAGTATGAATAATGAAGTGTTCCAAGGCACTACGTAGGAATGATATAAAACAATGCATGACACCAAGTTACAGAAGGAGATATAGGTCAGATGACCAAAAGGTTGGTCAAAGAGCAAGATTTTAAGGTGTGTTGTTATGGAGCCCTTTGCCTGATTCTACCCACTTTCTACCACCCAGCATTCCTGGATCACTGTGTCTCTTTCCAGATATCTGCCAAAATACCAGCACCCTCTTTAAAAGGCCATTGTGCACCTGGCCAAACATTGGCATTCTGGCATTGCCTTCACCCATCTCAACACCCTCTTTAAGTCAGCACTACCCCAATATCCACTGTGGTCCCACAGCTTCTTATTTTCCAGTAGGGAAATTTTCCAAAAAGCAAGTGGACAATTCCAAATGTGAGGTTTTATTTACAGCTAACAAAAGTGACAGAAACAAAACCAATACAAGCTGCAGCTCACCCTCACAATATAAACCAAATACTAGCTTCATGGCCAACAACAATTTAACATTCAATGATAGTCTCCTGCACCCAGCTCTCATCTACTGGAACGAGGCATCAACACAGCTGAGCTCTGTCATGGACAGGGAGAGTTTTCTCTTCCCCACTGTCCTTGGGAGACTGTTCTCATTCCTCCAGTGCCTCAGCGTCAGTACATCGCCTCATTACCTGCTCCAATTGTATAGAGCACAGTACATCAGAATGATGTGACACACATTGTCCAGACTATATTGGAGGACACACCCTCCACCCATTTTCAGCAGCCTCACAATTTGCTCCACCATAGCCTTTTATGAGGCACAGGCAGCATCGTTTCTGTGCTCTCCATCAATAAGGGTGTTGTGCAATGCTGTCGTGAGCCATGGTCGCAGTGGGTAGCCTTTGTCCTCCTGTAACCAGCCTTGTAAGGCATCTGGATGATACAGAAGAGTGCTGCAGGATGTAGGATTCTTGGCAGTTGCCAGGATAGTGGGCACACACCTTTAGGCAGTGGTAACTGTGATCACAGATCGTCTGGAGATTAATGGAATGGAATCTCTTCCTACTGATGAATTCCTCTCAGTACCACATCTGTGCAGTCGATGGCACCCTGTACCTGGGGGAGTTCAGTGATTTTCTTTTTGAATTCTACTGCCCAGGTGCAGGACTGACCATGTGTTGAGGAATCAAAATGAGCCAGTGTGCTCCTGCACAGATGGCTTTGGCCACTGTCCTGATGTATTTGTGGGTGCATGACTGAGTGAATGTACACAGAGAGATCCTGTCACTCCCTGGAAGGAGCCATTTGCAGAAAAGTTCAAAACGATTGTCACTTTCACAGTCACTGGGAGAGGATGGCCTCCTACTCCTAAAGGTCTTGGGTCCTGCTCCTGAAACTGGCATTGTTCTATCACAGTGTCCCAGAACGTACAGAGCCTGCACTGACACTGCTACTTCTTCATTCCCAGGAAGTAGAGGCAGCGGTGAAAACCCTTTTCTGGACCAGGAACCTGGCGACGGTAACCTCTCCCTGGGCTGGGTACTCCGTTGGCTCCACTCGATTAAGTAACCAACACATTTCATCCAAAAAGTGTTCAGTGGGTGGATGGAGATTTTGTGTATCCTTGCTCAGACCCCCTTCCCATCCTTGACCCACATTAACTATGGAACATTTCATTGCATTCATAGAATCCCTGCAGTGTGGAAGTAGGCCATTCAGCCCGTCAAGTCTACACCAAACCTCTGAAGAACATCCCACCCAGACCCACACACCCCTAGCTGACCCCTGCATTTCCCATAGTTAATCCACCTAGCCTGCATGTTCCTGGACACTGCAAGGACTGTGGGAGGAAACCACAGCATCTGAAGGAAATCCACGCAGACACTGAGAGAATGCTAACTCTGTTTGTCTCTTCACAGATACTGCCAGACTGCTGAGTTTCTCTAGCACTTTTTGTTTTTATTTCAGATTTCCAGTATTCACAGTGTTTGCTTTTATTTAAGCAATCTGATTTTTGAAACAGTAGAGGATTCAGGAGAGGATGTGGCGAGATCTGGATGTTATTAAAGTGCATGGGAAATCTAATGCTGCACCTTCTGAAGATGTCACCAAGGAGCATAAAAAGTAAGAGGAGCCCAGGATACGTTCTTGGTGGGGTGGGGTGGGGTGGGGGAGTCACTTGAGGTCATGATACAGGACCATGATGACCAGCCATTGAAAGTGATCCACTGGCTATGATCAGACAGATAAGAAAAATTCATAGAAGCTAGTGTACCACCCTACCTTTTCTAAATATCATTTATAATGAAATTTGTGACACAGATGGGTTAGTTTTAACATGGAACCTCCACAGTAACATTACAGCCATTGTTTAACCACAAATAATCAGGACCATATGGTACTGCATTTTATCAAACATTGAGTCTGCTTTTGGTCAATCTTACAGGCTGAAGAGTTATGAGAGAGTGAAACAATAGTTTCATTAGATAATCTTGGACTGAATCACATTATGCTCGGTGTCAGTGTGTCTGGCATGGAAATATGTCTGTCGGGGTCACAGTTTTCGCACTGTCTTTGAAGCCATGAGGCAAGGCTAGGATGGAATGTCTGAGCTCACACAAGGTTTACAATTGTCACCTATCATCATGTATCTGGTTAGTTTCAACAGTCACAATATTCATGAATATTCAGTTGCAGCATGGTTTCTTATCAAACCTTCATGCAGCAGATCCACAGTTTCTTAGAAACAGAAAATGCAGGAGACATACAGCAGATTATTGAGGGGCCTGCACTTGAAAATGACTTTGTCCAGAAACATTGTGTGGTCTGCTGTGATCTCCAGCATTCTCTATTTATGCTTAAGATTTCCATGCAATCAACATTATTTTGTATTTTACAAGCATTTTATAAAATTGATTAATTCTACATGCTACTTATTAAATAATACATGCAACATATACATTAACAGTGAGTTATATATTATATATTATCTGCAAAAACATTCCTATCATAGAATTCTAGAACAACAATTCTGAATTACAATCTGCACCTATGTCACAAGATTAGCAGATTGTGGATACAGTACATTTTAAGATGTCCACATATTATCTAAGTATTCCGACAAACAATTAGATTGACGAGAGCAAATGGACAACAGTTACCTTTAGTTTGTAATTTATTGAAGGTGTGAGATGCTCTGCCATGTGCCTTCCCCTTTGAGATTTATCCTCAACATTCAATCAATGTTACACTATTAGCTGTCAGTGGAATATCGAGTAACATTGGGTGACTGGACCTTCAATATTTCATCTCATGCCATCAGGGAATTAACTGAGCTTCACTCAAAATGTCTCAAAGACCAACTAAGGTGGAAGAAGCTGGTGAATACAAGAGATACCGCGATACATACAAATTTATAGTGTTTTGAAATACATAACTGCAAATAAAACACAAGTGCCACCTTGTGGTTGTCATCTGCTCACTGCCTCTTTTTCAAGAAGGCAGTGTCACACTTGGTGAGCTGATATATTAATTTGAACTAATAATTAATGGTCTACACTTGATCGGGATTTCCAAACTCACATTACTGATGGGGCTTTTGCTTTGCCGTTTTAATATTCAACGAAATGATTCTGAAGAACAGGCACTTTTCAAGCAAAATCAGCATCTTGGCAAGAGGTCTTAAATGATCACAAGGTACATCTTTGGCATTTAACAGGGTCAGCAATGTGACACTGAAAATAAGATTTGCAAAAGATGATGTGGGATAAAAGCAACCCCAGTGTAAGAACTGTAGTGTGAGAAAAAAATCCATTTCCACTTGTTAGAGGCTGAATGGAGGGTTTGGGAGGATAGTGCTAGAATCAGAGACCAGTCACATAAGACAATCACTAATAAGCCCATTACAAATTTCAGAAGAAACATCTTTAACCAGCGAGCACTAAGAATGTGGAAACAAAGTATCACTTGGCACAGCTAAGACAAATAACATAGACGCATTTAAAGGGAAGCGAGGTACAAGTACGCAAGAGAAAAGGTTAGAAGACAAAAGGGGTTGCTTTGGGGAGCATAAACCCTGGAATGGACCAGTTGGGCTAGATGACTGATCTGAGCTGTTCCTTCAATGTAAGTCTATATAAGATCTCCACTGGTTAGTTCAACTTGTCCAACTGCCCAATCTGTCATCATATCATGCATCTGTGCCTCCATCTGCTTGGTAAGCCAATGACAGCCAACACTACTTTGTGTGTTATTTTTAGAAGACATTGTACTATTTTAAAGGCAGATTGCTTCCTATCATTGTGCCAGAGATCAAATGAATAAACACATGTCACAAACCTGTAAGATATTCCGCATCTTCTAGATGATAGTATCACCATCAATATGTGAAGCCTTTTGGATCTGATCCAATCTTCATACGAAGAGTATCAAAGATCAAATCGATGAATATCCTCCAAAATCCATCTAGCTAGAGAGCACAGTGGGAATTAACCATATACTGGATTCCACAGTCAGTATGGCAAAAAAATTATTTCATATACTTCAAGCATTCAGCAGGTAGTTAGCATCTGCTGGAGGGGCTGGTGAGGTGAAGATCCCTACACAGGTAGTCAGCCATCTGCTGGGATATCAGCTGAGGCAAGGAGCCTGTGACAGACAGTCACTGGCAGTGATAGATTCATTAGAGGTTGGAATTTAGTCTTGATATATTATAGGAAAAGAATGTAACTATTTGGTGAATATTCTGGTAAGCTCTTTTCCATTCTTAAATATTAACATAATAAACAAATTATTAGTGAAGTTAATAAAACATATAAAAGATAACATAAACAAGTGAATAATATAATTGAAACTCATTAGGAATAGTGAGGGATGATTCAGTAGTCATTGTCTGTGTAGGTACCAATGACAGAGATAGAACTAGGAAAGATGTTCTCATAGAGAGTATGAGAGCTGTGCACAAAATTAAAAAGCAGAACTTCAAAGGTTATAATCTCAGAGTATTATTTGAGCCATGTGAATTTTGCTTTGGTCAAATCATTTAATTATGAACTATATCATTTTACACACGGTGGCTCAGTGGTTAACACTGCTACCTCACAGCACCAGGGACCTGGGTTCAATTCCAGCCTCGAGTGACTGTCTGTGTGGAGTTTGCACATTCTCCCCATGTCTGTGTGGGTTTCCTCCATGTGCTCCAGTTTCCTCCCACAGTCCAAAGATGTGCAGGTTAGGTGGATTGGCCATGCTAAATTGCCCATAGTGTCTAGGGTGGGAAATGCAGGGATAGGATAGGGTAGGGAGTAGGTCTGGATGGGATGCTCTTTGGAGGGTTGGTGTGGACTGGATGAGCTGAATGGCCTGCTTCCACACTGTAGGGAATTCTTTGGAATATCTGTGGCTTCTTCATGTCAAGCATTTAGGAGAGGACTGTAGGTAGCAGTTTCAACGTTGTACTCCTGACAGACAAAAACATTTACTTCCAGTCCTCACAGCTTACTAATGCAGGGCACAAGCTCAGAGCTGTTACCGGTTAGTGTCAACAGAGACTGAACGGTCTTAGTCAGCATTTGTAAGCCTTTGAAATTATCCTGGAGAAAAAATCTATGGAAGTAGTTGTATCTATTACTTTAGAAACAACCAAAGATCTTGGAAACTGTTTGTGACTGATATTTGCAGATATTCTATGTTGCAGATGTAAGTAGTAGACTCCTCTATCATGCATATCATTTTTACTTTACTTGTTGGAACTGTCTCCACCAGTCTCCACATGAAGTCTGTACTCTCTGTTCATTTGAAGATCTGACTTCTCTGAATGATAAGTCAATGATAGATGGAGTATAATGTAGGAAAATGTGAAATGTGAAAATGTGAAACAGGAAGAATGAAAAGGCAGAGTATTGTTTAGATGGAGAACACCTGCAGAGTGATCTAAAAATTGCGATACATGAGGCACAAAAGACTGGTAAGCGAATATAGCACATAATAAGGAAAGATAATGGCATGCTATCCTTTATTGTGTGAGGAAGAGAAGACAAAAGAAAGGGTGTTTTGTTTCATTGATAACAGGGTATTGATGAGATCACACCTTGAATACTATTTACAACTTTGTTTTCTTTATTTAAGGAAAAATGTAAATACATTGAAGGCTGTTAAGAGGGGGTTTATTAGACTGACGCCTGAAATAAATGAGACAACAAGGTGCAGGGCTGGATGAACACAGCAGGCCAAGCAGCA
>NC_063347.1:36661608-36700728 GCF_021869965.1 Rhincodon typus
TGCTGCTTGGCCTGCTGTGTTCATCCAGCCCTGCACCTTGTTGTCTCGGATTCTCCAGCATCTGCAGTTCCTACTATCCCTGAAATAAATGAGTTGTCTTAAGCAGAAACGGTCAAAAATCACACAACACCAGATTATAGTCCAACAGGTTTATTTGAAGACACAAACTTTCAGAGTCTCACTCCAAGAGCTTTTGCCTTCAAATAAGCCTGTTGGACAATAACCTGGTGTTGTGTTGATTTTTGACCTAGTCCACCTGAGTCCAACACTAGCACCTCCACATCATTCAGCAGAAACTGTTAATAAGTTGGGTTTATTTTCACTGGAGTTCAAAAGAGTGAGGGGTGATGTGATTAAAGTTTATATGATCCAGAACGATCTTGATAAGATCAACATGGAAAGAATGTTTATTGTGCCTGGCTCTTTATATTCTCTATGAGAATCTGTTTCCTATTTCTACCTCTGTCTTTGGTACCTACATGGACAATGAACGCTGGATCCACCCCTTCACTCTTTTGGGACACCATTATAAAATCCCTTTCGGAAAACATGAGGGGATCTTTCTTCTCTTGGGGAATTAAAAGTTATTGGGGATTGATGGGAATATGGAATTTGGAACAAAAACAGTTCAGCTATGATATTGTTGAATGGTGGAGCAAACTTAGATGACCGAATGGCTGATTTCTGCTCTTAATTTGTGTCTTGGTAATTCCAGTGAGTAAGGGTCTGGAAGGGTTAACACTGGTCTTAAGCACCATGTATTATGACTACATCAAATGGACTTGTAGGATCGCAGGCAAATAAGCTCCAACATGCAGTTCCTCCTCATGGTCTCTAAATAACGCCCATCATATCTATATAACCTGTAACAATCAATAAACTACTTGCTCAATACAAGAGCTACTTCTAGTTAGACGAAATGGCTTTCTGCTAGCACAATAGCAAGACCTGTAGATCCCAACACTTACAGAGGATTGTGGCAGCAGTCTACCACATGGTGAGATGCAGATTTGGTTTAGCATATACAATACTTCTACTTCCACATTTTCAGTGTACAGAGAAATACTCTGTTTGAAAGAGTCAATCATGTTTATTTTTGTTTCGATAGGCCTACTCAATTCTATGCTGTGTTTCTGATTGACGCATGGACCTCATCTCATTATGTCATTGTTCTGAGATATCTGATCAGCATGAAGACAACAGAAAGCCCCTGCTTTGTAACAATCCACTCTGTAAGTTTCAAATGGTATAAACACTGTGGTCTTCTGCATAATAAAGATGTTGGCTGTTAGCTAGTTACTGGGTAATTGCATTCCCATATGAATATTATCTAAATATTAACTGAAGTGTGTAGATTATGGAACTGGTATGAAAACCTTTGATGTCTATATGATGACATTTGCGATGGACAAATGAAAATAATGTATGCACGTTAAATTGATGCTTTCTTTCCTCAGGATAAGTGTTTCAAATAATTGCTCTTAACATGTAGCATTGCATCTGTCCCTTGCTTGATACGTATGGGTACTGTTAATTGCCTCATTTGATGGAGGTCTCCTGTGGTAGCTTGGAAGCTTGGTGATGTGGTAACCTTCATTGCTGCAGCAACAGCAGATGGTGTGGACCTATGATAGCTTGTTTTTTGATGCAAAAGTAACAAAGACATATATCATCTGTCATATCTTGGTAAGGTGCGAGTGTTAGGGACAATAAATTCTGTTCCTTGATTCAGGATGGTAGCAGACGAAATGCCTCAAGTGTTGGTACATCAGTTTTTTTTTCTGATATAATCATCTTTCTCATCCAGCTCATGGAGCACCTTTGCAAGCAACCAAGGAAATTTATTGTCATCACTGTTGGCTAATGGCAGTAGCACCATTACTGCGGCATAGAGGGGAAATAACCCTGCATTTACACAGTACATTTTGCAACCTCAGGGCACCTTAAATATTTCACAGCCAATTGATTATTTGGAAGTATAATCACTGTTGTCATGCATGAAATTACGAGGGTCTTGCCAACAGAAAGTAACAAAAGGAACAAAGCCAAACTTATTTCAACTGTACAACACAGCAGTGTATACAACATGAATATTTTCATGAAGTGAGGTTTAAGATGCCTGGCTACAGGGTGCATGCCTTCTGATAGAGGTAGCATTATTATGGTATTTCACTCCTTTTGGTTACATAAAAAGGGAAAAAAAGACATGAATTATCATTTACTTTTTTGGTTAGCCATGTTACCAACTGTGTACACCACTGTTCTCACAACTTAGCAGTTCCTTATGTCCATCAGTCTCTGTGTATATATTGCGCGGATAGTTCATGAATTATGCTGTCTCTTAAATAAATATTGTTGTTGGCTGTTCATCTGAGTGTTGTTGTTTCAACAGAGAGTGTTGTTCCTGTGTCATTTGATATGGCTTGAGTTGTGTTGCTGTGGACTTCTGGGTCCGATGGATAATGAGTGTTCTGGTTAGGTGTTGGGTTCACCTCTGCCTGATCAGCCACCTACAGTTGAGGAACAGTTTCTTGGGTGTATGTGTGTGCAGTTGTGACAGGATTTCTTGTCATTCGCTTTAACTATTTCATGTGGCAGTAAAGTGACAACCGCTCCACGTCCCTTGGCCTGGCTTCAGTTGATATCGTTGAATGTTTGTACTCAGACTGGCTCTCCAATACTTAACTCTGGCAGTGTTACAGCAGACTTATTGCTATGAATTTTGACATTATGATGTTCTGCCTTGATTTGTTTTCCCTCACACCTGTTATTATTTCTTATTTCGGTAAGTATTTTGCTATTGGATAAGTGTTTATGTGTGGTGTGACATCAGCCTTTGTAGTGGATTACTTTCCAAGCCTTCACCAGGTGTACTTCTCCACTCAAGGATTACTAGTATTAGTCTGTGTGGATTTGCTCAATTTCTTTATGATTCATTTGGTAATTTTCATTCTTTTCATTTGACTGGGGAGAGTGTGGAGATGATGTGTGCTGCTGGATTTCCCAAACTTTCATGAATCAACTGAATTCTTTACTTGTGAACTGAGGGCCATTGTCGCTCATCACAATGTTGGGAATATGATAATGGCTAACATGTGCTTTTAGGTATTTGACAATCTAAGCAATAGTCATTGAAGTCAACTGGGCAACTCCCAGTTGTCAGAATAAAAGTCTACTGTGAGAAGGTACTCAGTTCCTGTGAGTGTGAAGAGATCTACTCCCAGCTTCATTTGTAGCCTGTCTGGGTTATTTTTCTATTCACTTGTGGGATGTGGGTGCCACTGGCTGGCCAGCACTTATTGCCCATCCCTAATTGCTCTTGAGAAGGTGGTGGTGAGTTGCTATCTTTTGACCCATAATGCTCTTAGGGAAGGAATTCTAGATTTTTGAACCAGTGAAAGAATGGTGATTTTTCCAAGTCAGGATGGTGAGTGGTCGGAGGGAAACTTGCAAGTGGCAGTGTTCCCATGTATCTGCTGCCCTTGACTTTCTAAATGAAAGTGGTCATGGGTTTGGAAGGTGCTGTCTCAGGTTCTTTGGTGAATTTCTGCAGTGCATCTTGCAGATAGTGCACAATCTTGTTATTAAGCGTTGGTGGTGAAGGGATTGCTTGCTTGTGGATCTGGTGCCAATCAAGCGGACTGCTTTGTCCTGGATGGTTTCAAGTTTTTTGAGTGTTCTTGGAGCTGCACCCATCCAGGCAAGTGGGGAGTATTTCATCACACTCTTGACTTGTGTCTTGTAGATAGTTGACAGGATTTGGGGAGTCAGAAAGTGAGCTAATCGCTACAGTACTCCTAGCCTCTGACCTGCTCTTGTAGCCACTGTGTTTATGTGGTGAGTCCAGTTGAGTTTCTCGCCAATGGTAACCCCCAGGACATCGATAGTGGGGTAGATGGTAACACCACTGAATGCCAAGGGTTAAATTGTCTCTAATTGTAGATGGTCATTGCCTGGTATTTGTGTGGCACAAATGTTAGTTGCCACTTGTCAGTCCAAGCCTGGACATTGTCCAGATCTTGATGCATTTGAACACAGACTCCTTAAGTATCTGAGGAGTTGCGAATGGTGTGGTGCATTGGGCAATCATCAGCGAACATCCCCCCTTCTGACCTTATGATGGAGGGATGCGGCTGAAGATGGTTGGGCCGAGGACACTACCCTGAGGAACTCCTGCAGAGATGTCCTGGAGCTGAGAAGGCTGACTTCCAACAACCATAATCATCTGCCTATGTGCCAGGTGTGACTCCAGTCAGTGGGGAGTTTCCCTCCAATACCTACTGATTCCAGTTTTGCTGGGGTTCCTTGATGCCACACTCGGTTCAATGTGGCCTTGCTATCAAAGGCTGTCACTCTCACCTCACCTTTGGAATTCAGTTCTTTTGTCCACATTTGAACCAAGGCTGTAATGAGGTCCGGAACTGAGTGGCTCCAGCAGAACCTAAACTGGGTGTCACTGAGCAGGGTATTGCTGAGCAGTTGCTGCTTGATAGCACCGTTGATGGGACCTTCCATCACTTTAATGATGGTCACAATTTGGCAAATCGGGCAGTAATTGACTGGGTTGGATTTGTTCCTGCTTTTTGTGTGCAGGAATACCTGGGCAATGTTCCAAAATGTTTGGTAGATGCAGTTTTGTAAATGCATTGGAACAGCTTGGCTCGGGGAGTGACAAGCTCTGGAGCATAAGTCTTCAGCAGTATTGCCCAACATGGTCAGGGCCCATTTCCTTTGCAGTATCCAGTGTCTCCAACCGTTTCTTGATATCACGTGGAATGAATCGAATTGGCTGAATGCTGGTATCTGTGATACTGGGGACCACTGGAGGGGGCCAAGATGGATCATCCACTCGGCATTTCTGGCTGAAGATTGCTGCAAATGCTTCAGCCTTATCTTTTGAGCTGATGTGCTGGGCTTTTCCATCATTGAGGATGGGGATATTTGTGGAGCCTCGTCCTATAGTGAATTGGTTAATTGTCCACCACCATTCCTGACTCGATGTAGCAGAACTGCACAGCGTAGGTCATGTGTCATCAGTAGTTCTCTAACTTGCTTAGCTTAGTACTCATTACAAGACTGCACTGGCTGACGTGCTCCTTGATTTCATTGCTCATGTTTAGCCCGTGGACCACATCTCTTGCTTCCTTCAGATTTGACTCAATTCATTGGTGGCTTGCATGCGTGTGTTTTCAGACCTCTCTTCTCAATTCCTTCAGGATAGTGGCTGTATTCCCTTTGTATAACATGCAAAACAGGACTACTTGTGTGCCAATCAGCATAAGGAGCAAATGACAGACAGAGTTTAGCAATCCCATAACCAATTAATCAGAACAGATCTTTTTGCTGTTGCAAGTTGTAGCAAAATTCCTTCAATTGTTGGCGTGGAGGAGTGAAGTCTCTTCAAGGCTTTGTTTAGATTCTTTGGGTCAATTCATACTCAGAACTTCCCAGGTTATTTTACTCCTACCACGCTGCTAACCCATTCCGTCAATTCTAGATTTCTCTTTTCTTGAGCTTCTAACTTGTATTTCAAGCTGGCCTTGGGAGCAGCTGGGTTTTTCCTCAGCAGAAGCTGAATTTGTCTCATATTCTCATCTAGTTTGTGGTGATAGTCTCCTGGAGGACTTTTGAACCCTATGCACCTGTCTTTGCATTCATTTAAGGTGTGTTTCATGGTAAATGATTTAGTGTGCTGCAACACATTGAAAATTTATTTCAGCACATTGCAGGTTTCCAATCCTAGGTTCAGACTTGCTCTGGCTGAGGTAACTGACATTTATTCGATGACTATGATCTGGAACTTCAGTGTGGGCTCACAGAGTAATCTGGTCCCCTTAGCACATCATATAGCCTTAAACTTGCTTTTGCAGGCTTCATTTTCAGATTGCCATGATGAACCACTTTGCCCACTCTGTGAAGGTCATGGTGTTCATGACACACCAATGTCTATCTGACATTTTATGTTGACCCGATATTGTCCTTCTGCAGTGCTCATTCCAACAGTTACTAAGCACGCCTCATCTATTGACTTGACTCAACCAACCTGTTGTATGATTTACAGTGATTCAGAGGAATTTTCAGCCATCATCTCTCTAGTAGCCATCTATATCTTCTTGTTTTTGATTTAGCTATATGCTTGTGTGTAAAAGGATCCAGCTTTTTGTAGTCTCAACACTGGTTTCCCCACACTGGACGTGCTTTCTTCTTTATTGCACGATGACTTCTGCAGTACTTGCATCTCACCCTTTTTCAGTGAATATTCTGCTCTGTGTGCCTGAATGATCTGTCAGTATAATGAAGGACCTGGTCTGTTCTGCCATGAATATGCAGCAGCTGTTGATTCATAACCCCAGCATTTCTGTACAGATTATGCTCTCCTGAGTCTAAGTGTGTTTTTTTCTCAGTAGCTATGCTTTCAATTCATGATCCTTTATTCCTAATCCAATCCTGTCTTGTCTTGCTGTGCACAAATTCACAGGTTTCTGTGAGCTTATTTAATGATATGACATATTGGTCATTGGGCTCTTCTTCATCTTGTTCCCTAGTATTGAATATCTACTGCTCATATTTACTGTTTATTTGGGGCTCAAAGCCTGCCTTCAAAGCTTTTAAAATTTCTGTGCAGTGATTTTTTTCTGCTCTTCAGAGAGTAGTGGTGTGGAATATATTTTGAAACAGTCTTTTTCCAGTAGAGAGGTAGCACCTTGTACTTGTTTTGTTTTGCTGACCAAATGTAACCATTGCATAATTCTGTCATTGTTCACAAAAAATTCCCCATTTTGGTTTCGTACCCACCAATCATTTGAACAGGAGCTTTGTACAAGGAAAGGCTACAGCTATTTTCCTGAAGCAATGTTTTCACTGTCATCTTCATCGTACTTCCTTCAGAGGGGAAGCTCACAGCTTTACAGCTGTGTTTTCTTTGTTTCAGGCTGGATACTCGCCAGTTCTGACACCATATTTCAAGTGTACAACACAGCAGTGTGTTCAGCACAAGGACTTTGTTGAAGTGAAGCTTAAGATGTCTGCCTGCAGTGTGTATATTGCATGGTAGAGATCACATGACTATGGCAGACTAGGTCAGACATTTTACATGATTGCATTGCAATACAAAATAAACAATTTCATTCCTCAGCAACTAAAGCTCATGCAGGGAACGATATACCGAAGCAAAAGGTGGAGAAAAATGTTTCTCATTGTAACCATGTTTTAGTAATTCAGCGAGCTGGAGGAACAAATGATTGTAACCATTCAATTTGACCAAGTTTAGTATGCAGGTGAAGCAATGTCAAAATGCCCGAAATCTAATTTATGTAATTTTCAGTCCTGTAATGAGACTTCTCTTGAGCTTCCCACAAACCCCTGAACTTCCTTTGATACAAAATGCTTCAGGTTACATGACTACTGGCCCAGTTTTATAAACCCATCACGCCTGGGCTGAATCTTTATACCAAGAGAACAGAATTACAAAGTTGTCTCTACATTTATAGAACACTGTGCATTACAGACAATGAGGTATAACTTTAATTACATGACATTGAATATCCTGCAGGTTACAGAAGTCTTTATTGTTCATTTGTTATGTTATCCAAACTGCATCTAAATTGTGTTTTAAAGTTAGCGAGTTATAAAAGGAGGCATCTAATGGCAAGGGCTGGTAATGTGTGGATTTCCCATGCACTTTGACACGGCATAATTCAACTTCTTCAATCTCTCCTGTGATAAATTCCTATTCTTGGCACTAAGTGATAAGATCAAATTAAAGTAACTCCAAGGGAAAAATGTACAGCAGTTACTCTACTGCTGTCCCATTGTTCCCAGTTCAATTGTAAGTTTGACATCTTCTCAGACAGGGAATGGTTCAGGATTTCTGAAAATGAAAATGCAGCAGTATACATTAAATCTAAAATGAAACATTTTAGAAGAGAAACACACCTACAAAGGAAAATGTGAGAGATGATGAAACTTAAAAAACTGGATCAGTGTGAGCTTTTAGTTTTAAATTGACAGGATATGTACGAAATATATCAACAATTTGAAGCCTCATTTGAACTTTCAGGTCAGATTTATAATTCCTTGTCATTCAGCTCACATAATCTGATGGGGAGAAGACATTGTGTTATATTCCACAGTATGAGTATGTCAGTATATCTTTAAAAGACATTCTCATGATATCATCACTGCATCACAGCATGTTACCAGGGGCTATAAGGTTCCTAGATTCCACCTGAACTTGAAGCCACTTGAAGCATGACATGCTGACGGATAAATGCTTACTTTATGTAAGCAAGTAGCTTAATGTTAGTCCAGGCACAGAAGTGCCTATATTAAATATACATATTAGTGACGAGCTTCAGTTTGATTTGTCAATATTCTGCTAACCACACTTTGTTCTTATGTTGTGAGAGACAGAAAAAACATTGCTGTATCAGGATAACATAGCCTACTAAAGGAAAAATGTACATCATCGTGGCAGTAGTGGCTGTATATAAAGGAAAGACTCCAAGATATTGGTGGTGGATATTTGAAAATGGAATTGAAGATCAACTAGACAATAGTAAAGGGTTCAGACAGTCAGCAGCATTGGCTATTGTGCCTGGAAAACTGTAGACAAACCCAGAAGACAGCTAATTTGTTTCTGGTAAAAATCTATCTGGTGAGATTATAAATGCGGTAAATATCTATTTAAATTGCAGCTGCATCTTTTAAAAGTTGGGGACAGTAGAGCTGCCGATGCTGGAGGATCTGAGATAACAAGGTGTAGAGCGGGATAAACACAACAGGCCAGGCAGCATCAGAGGAGCAGGAAAGCTGACGTTTCGTGTCTGGACTCTTCTTCAGAAAATTGAAGTTGCATTCATTGCTGCCAGGCTCATCTCAGATGCCACTGGGAAGTGGAGATTCTCAACAATCAATCATAAAGTAGCCTTCAGACTCTCTGATGTCTTCTTAAATATCTTAATGGAATGAGAGAGGGAGAGATGTTCAATCAACCTGCGATGAAAGGAAAAGTACTCAGTCCTGAAACCAGCAGGCTGGAGAAAAGTGCTGGAGGTGGTCAATTCCAGGGACATTGCTCCCGGGAATCAGCTTCAATGCACAAAACATTTAAATGTCTGAACAAGAGCAGGAAGAAAGAGCAGAAATCTCAATTTCTCCACCTCTTTCAATAACAGCCAGCAGTAGCCTTTCTACTGTCTCAAAACATTGAATAATTCTCTCTTCTGCATCAAACCCATCACTGTCAATCACATTATACTATACTAGAATACAGGAAGCAGCTATCAATAGGACAGCAGGAGATGTCAGGTCATGTGACACTCAGCATGTAGAATTTACTCCGCAGGACTCACAGGGTTCTCTTCCTGCTCTGTGTATAATGTATATAGTTTAATGAACAGTTCTGGTTACCAAAACCTGCTCCACATCCATCTGCAAGCACACATACAATGTGCAGCACTTCTCTTTTTTATTCCACACACACATACAGACATGATGTCTTCACTGCAGCCAATATCAGCATTCTATTGCAGCATGGTAGTAAGTGAAAAACCAGAAACTCCTTAACTGGTCACATGAGGACCTCAATTGGCAGCAGACGAGGAGGATAGACCTGGGGCCTTCCTGCCTTGGAATAAAGCCTGCTGGAGGGGAGAAGGCAGTAGGGTTTGGATCTACTATCAACTCGCCTCATTAAGGGATTTTATCACAAGCACAGGCTTCTGGCCATTGTGACAGCTGCATGTGAAAGTGGTGCATAGTTACATGACTCCTTTGTGATACAAGACTGATTCTTGGGATGGCAGCACTGATGGATAAACAGAGATTGGATCAGATAGGACTATATTCTCTGGCATTTGGAAGAATTAGGGAGGATTGCATAGGAGCCTATAAAACTCCATCAGGACTGGACAGAGTAAATGTAGGGAGGATGCCTGAATTGACCAGGGAATCTAGAACTAAGGTTCACAGTGTAAGGATATCAGGTTGACCTTTTAAGTCTGAGATGGGGAGAAATGTTTTCACCCAGAGAGTGGCAAGCCCATGGAATTCTCTGTCACAAAAAGTGGTTGAGGCCAGAACATTGAATGATTTTAGAAAGCAGTTAGATGTAGTTCTTAGCCACTAAAGGGATCAAAGGATATGGGCAGAAAGTGGGAACCAGGGTATTGGGATGGAGCAAAAACAAAGTTGCTGGAAAAGCTCAGCAGGTCTGGTAGCATCTGTGAAGGAAAAAACAGAGTTAACGTTTCGGGTCCGGTGACCCTTCCTCAGAACTGATGGTGGCTGGGAAAATGTCAGTTTATATGCAGAAAATAGGGAGGTGGGTAGGGAGAAAACAATAGGATAGAGCCCAAAGAGAGAGAAATACAGTTGGACAGACAAAGGAGTTGATAACGATCAGGCTGGGAGGGTGAATAGTTGTTAATGGGGACTGTTAGTGACTAACAACAGGGTGTGTGTAATGGCAGGCTATGTGGTAACAAGACCTGTTGTTTGGGGTAGGGGGCTGAGATATGGGAGAGTTTAGGCCCTGAAATTATTGAACTCAATATTGATTCCAGAGGGCTGCAGTGTCCCCAAGTGGAAAATGAGGTATTATTCCTCCAGCTTGTGTTGGGCTTTGCTGGAACACTGCAGCAAGACAGACGCAGAGATGTTGGCCAGGGAGCAGGGTGGTGCGTTAAAGTGGCAGGCAACAGGTAGTTCAGGGTTTTTTTTGCGAGCAGCATGTAGATGTTCTGCAAAGCGGTCGCCAAGTCTACGCTTCGTTTCCCCAGTGTAGAGGAGACCACATTGTGAGCAGCAAATGCTTTAGACTAGATTCTGGGAAGTGCAGGTGAAGTGTTGCTTCACCTGGAAGGTATGTTCGGGACCTTGGGCCTGGGGAGGGAGGAGCTAAATGGGCAGGTGTTGCACCTTCGCCGGTTCCAGGGTAAGGTGCCATAGGGCAGTGGGGAGATGTTGGGGGTGAAGGAAGTGTGGACCAGGGTGTCCCGGAGGGAACAGTCCCTGCGGAAGGCGGACAAGGGAGGGGAGGGAAATATGTGTCTGCTGGTGGCATCTCGCTGGAGGTGGCGGAAATGGCATCTGGTGATCTTCTGGATGTGGATGCTGGTGGGATGGTAGGTAAGGATAAGGGGAACCCTATCGCTGTTGCGGGAAGGAAGAGAAGGGGTGAGGGCAGAAGTACGGGAGATGGGTTGGACCTGGTTGAGGGCCCTGTCGACAATGAAGATGGAGATCAGCCATGATCGTATTGAATGGTGGAGTAGGCCCACAGGGCTGAGTGGCCTACTCCTACTCCTACCTTCTATGCTTCAATGTTTCTAATGACCAACTGGGCTGTCAGGTATCGTGGATACCCAAGAAATATCTTAATAAAACGGTGGTGAATGGGAAGCAGATGGTAATGGGAGGTTAGTCCATATCTCACGTTGTATGTACAATAAAATTTTAACCTTAAATACAAATATAATGCTCTGAAATCAGTTCTGTCAGAACAAGATATGATTGAAAGACATCAAGAAGCCTCTCTTTACAACATATGGTCAGCTAGACAAGAACAATTTTTCTTTAAGAGAGTGGCCGGTCTTTGTTTAATGTGTAGAATCTATTTCCAGAATTGCTTTTTGTATTGCCAGAACATTATTTTTATTATTCAGCTTTGCTAGAGATAACCCTGAAATCAAATTAATTCATAGCTATGTCCATACTTACACTGAGCAAAATGAATTTTAAGTATTAGCTGTCAGATGTGTTGGGCTCAGTAAAATGTTAATGGTTAATAATTTATCAGTCTCAGTCACATGAATCCTACAAAAGTTGTTCAATATATTTTTACGGAACAGCTGGCTAGTATAAAGGGCAGATCTGCTTTGTGCAATATGCCAATGTAAAGAGCTTGCAGAAATGCAGAGAAAGGAGATAAATAATGATATTGTGCAACATATCCACATTTTAGACAATAAAAGCAACTGAACCTAACTGAATATCAAGATAAAACAACACACTACAAAATTATATGTAAACCAGAGTGGGTTGTAATTTTTGTTTGCTTTGATTCAGCAGAATTCATCTTGAACCCTTTTCATTTTCAATTAAATTTTAGAACTGAGAAGAAAAAAAAACTGAGAGGTCCTTGTAAAAGAGTGACTCCGTAATGTTCAGAGTCATTCATACTTTGCATATCTGCGTCCAAGTCAGTCCAGCATCTAGAGAAGCCAATGGTTGAGTACGAACTGTTCTGCAGGTGTCATCAGCAAGTCAAATCTCTCTGACCAGATTCTTTGAAAATAAAGAAGGTTTCAGATTTATTTCTTTACAACTTAAATCATTTTAAGACATAGATTGGTCTGGCATGTTGGAAGCGTTTTTCCAATACTTGTAATAGAGCAACATTGGATCACAGATATTGTCAGCATAAATCAATTGTAAACCAGCCCTAACTATATTAGTAATAAAGGTGTCTGTGCAAATAACTCCCTACCTACACTCACCTTTACTGGCTCCATCCCCGCCTCTTCGACCTGTTTGTTTCCTCTCCAACTATCCTCTCCTCTATCCCTCTTCTATCTGCCTCCCACTCTCTCCCTATTTATTTCAAAACCTCCTTCCCCTCCCCCTTTTCTGATGAAGGGTCTAGGCCCGAAACGTCAGCCTCTCTGCTCCTATGATGCTGCTTGGCCTGCTGTGTTCATCCAGCCCTGCACCTTGTTGTCTCGGATTCTCCAGCATCTGCAGTTCCTACTACCTCTGTGCAAATGTATAGTCTGGATTGTCCTGAAGCAACCTTTACTCCCATGGCTTCATCTTTGTTCTTGAACAATTTTCTCATTTAATCTCTTCAGTCTGCAATATAAGTAGAAGCATCAGACAAGTTATCTAATTTTGTGTTGAAACTAATGGTTTTAAAACCGACCGATTAGACATTGTGAATTCTCAACATGGAAATCAGAGCAGACATCCAGTGACTTCAGTTCGCTATTGGCTGCAAAGGGTTTCCATGTTGCTCCGCACTAAAAGCTTCTCAGGGCACAATCCATGGGCTCCTGCCACACACACCCCTTGTCCATGGACATTGGACTCTGAAACGTGTGAACCTCTCCCAACTATCATGGCACCTCTCTGAATGCTTGCAGGCTACTTAAGATGCACAGACTTACATTGCAGGGTGTACCAGCAACTAGCATTGAAAGACTGCAACAGGGAGTTTTTGTGTGCAGGGACAGACACCCAGCTTACAGACTGAACCAGTATACACCTCAGGTGCATGTTTGCAGCCTCCATGACTTGTCTTGCCATGTCAATTAGAGTAGTCAGTCAGTCAGACAGCTTGCCTTGTTGGCCAGCAGTTTTCAGCCAAGAGGCACATGGCTGTGGGCTGCATCAATTTGCACCATGTTTCTTCAGCAAACACACTACATGTGCAGCAAGCAGGCAGCCACGTATCAATGTCGTAGAAGATAGGCCTTTAGCAAAGACCATGGAGATACCTGTCAGCCAGAGGATCCCAGCACAGTGAGTCAAGGGCAACCTCCCATCGCAGTCTAAGGGATTGGCCACAGTCAGGTGTTTGGTTGGAGTATTTTTGATCAGGGGATCTATGCCCCTGCAGTCCAGGGAGTGGCTCATGGTCAGATCTGTAGCTCCATAATGGCCAGTCGGGCTAATGCGGTGTCTGGGCATTTCTTGTCTGGGGTTGTCTACATAGGTTGCTGAAGGGAATGGGTCCCAGTCAAAATGTCAGGTCTGTCGACGGAAACAAAGATAAAAGAGAGTTTGGAGTGGTGGGGAGGGGCAGTGGGTAGCTTAATGGAAGTTGCTGCTACAGGGAGAAGATTCGAGAACTATTCTTCAGAATTGTCACTGCAGGCTGCAAGGAAAACGGGGGATGACAATTGTGAAGGAATGCACCTTTACTTGTAAGGGTGAGTTATGGCAAAGCATGGATGAAAAGGGGATCATGCAGGATGGGGATTTATCCATGGTCAGAAGCATTCTAAATTTAAGGGATAGGGTTGGGGAACAATGTATGACCATACGCGACATGGTTACTTCATATGCCAAGAGCTTGGGGTGGGGTGGGGAATGTGGTGCAAAAGATGGTAAGGTGGAGGCTAATATAGATGGATTAGGTAGGGACCTGGGGAATGAGTTGGGGGGCAGGAGGGGTGATGGGGATGGGGGTGGGAGGGCTTTAGAGTTCACAGAAAAGTCTATCAAAACAGGGATTTGGATGTTCAGGGCTTTGCTGACAGGTAGAGGCAGAAAGGTGCTGAAAATCACAGGCTGAAAAGAGCTTGCTGTCACCTTCCATTGTGCTGGAAATTGAAAGTACGCTTTTGTTTTATTCATTCACAGGATGTGGGCATCACTGGCTAGGTCAGCATTTATTGCCCATCTCTAATTTCCAAGAGGGCAGTTAACAGTCAACTACTTCTGTGGGTCTGGAGTCACATTGACATCAAATCCGGTAAGGGTGGCAGTTACGGGGAGGATAATGGTTGTGACAGGGTGTTTGTCTCAACCTGTGAGGGAGGAGCTGCAGAACTCATTAATGTGAGGACCTTTAAAAGGGAACAATATTCTACAGTGACACTTGCAGTGAACAGGACTGGCTTCCTGTGTGTGTGAACCTATTTATGAACCATTCTTTGTTACAGTGGTAGTTGCCTGTTCCAGGCCTCTGTGTAGCTTTCTTCTCTTTTTTAATTTTAATTCTTATGCGCATTCCCCTGACGACTTAGGTTCAAACTTTGCCCAAAGTATCATTTAACCATCCCACATGAACATTTGTCGCAGCACTTTGAAATTCTCCTCCTGCCCCAGAACTGGTTCCAATGCCGTACAGATTCAAAACCCTACAGTATTTTTGCAGCCATTTGACTTGCATATTGTATTCAACATGGGCAATAATTCAGGTCTTTGTAAGTGTTCTCACTAGCTCCTGCAGCTCTGAGTGTCGGACTTCAACAGATTTGCTTGAGGTAGTTGCAGAGGTGCCATCTATACTTTGCTATACTCTCACCTGCCTGTCACTTGTCACAATCCTGCGCAGTCCTTCTCCCTTCGGTACCATTGATATATACTCCGACAAAGTATTGGGTTTAAATCAGTTTGACTATGGGACACATACAGAGGATTCCTACCCTGCCATATGGCCACGCATTTATTATTCTCCTCAATCCTCTGTGTCTACAGGGTAACCAACTCCTAGAATGTGGCTGCAAGAAATTCTCAGCCTTTCAAAGGTACTTCCAATGACTGTGCAGCTATTCTTCAACTACAGGAACCCTCAGCTCAAGGTCGAACGATTGGAGCCCACCTGCTGCACATTGCCCAATCCTTTTGTTTAAACAACATTGCTTTAGATCTAATTAATTAATCTGATTATTTACCTCTTTACTGTTGCCCTGTGGTTTCAAAGCACTCAGCACTTACCCTTCCCCCAGAGCAAATTCCTGTTCTCACTAGATCCCCACTGCCTCTCTGTTCAGAAAGCCATTTTGTTCAGTAGATTCTCCCTATTCTGTGTGCATTGCTTCATTTTGGGAAAGTAAAATTAATCACTTTATTATTGATGGAACAATTATTTCTCCTAATGCAGAGTCCATGGATCGCATTATTCAAAAGGGTGAGATTTATACAGAAGTGAACTGAGAGAAAATAAAGCAGTCAGGGTTTCTATTCCTGTTCACTGAACCTTCCTTAAAGATGAATGGATCAATTGTTCGTTTAATAACTGAAACATCCAAAGCACAAACAAAGCACAGAGTCAGAGAAGCATCATTAACACATGAGTCTGTTCACATCAATGCACACTTCCTTATATATTATGTGCTACCACATTTGTCAGTGTCTGGATTTAATTTTTAAAATATTGCAACTCTGTTACTTAGAAAATCTAGGCTGATTGTATTGAAGTCTGAATATTTTGACTGTGAGGTTTCCATTGAAGCTAAAAGCATTCTGAACTGCATTATCAGCCTCGAGGAATGTCTGCAGTGTATAATGAATTGGTTTCAGTATGTGACCCTAACCTTTTTAATATTTAATTGTGTTAGTTTGCACTGAAACTGGTCTTCACTGAAAAATCATCTTCAAAAATTTAACAGCAATAGTTGCACTGCTGAGACACAGAAACAGAACATGTCTGTCCACTTTCACTCTTCCAACAATAAGCAAGAACCTTTCATTTTGTAGCACTGTATTTCAGCAGCCAAGCCTCATGCTTGTTAATTAAGGCGCTGTTTATCAATTCAGATAAATGCTGAAGCCTTTACATAAATATAAGGCAACCAATGCTTATAATTGAGTACTCTTCAAAATAGTGGAGGCTAGGGTTTTGGAGCATAGCGGGAGGTGCCATAGACAATTCTGGTGATTGTGGTGGGGGTGTGGATTTGGCTAGTACAAAACAAGAGAAATCATCCCTCCCCCTTCAGTTTTGTTTCCTTTTATCCTGAGCCCGCTTACTCATAAAGAGACATAAATCCAAGGACTATAACCTCCCTCGTACCTCAGTCATTTGTTTATTCTTTGTGTCCAATCCTCGGTAGTGAATTCTGATGGAATGTTTAACCACAGAAACATCATTCACAAGCTTGATCCTCTTCTTATCTGTCATCTGTATGTTTTTCAGAGAGTATCGATGCTAAGTATCAGGAGTTAGCATTTTGGAAAGTTTATTTTGTTCCCCTATTCATGGCTGAAGTTAGTTTAGGGTCCTTGCTGCAAGCTTAGTTGGCAGTGGCTACAATCAGCATGCATAATTTAAAATATGGGTTACTGTACATTACTCATCACCTCTTCTCATTCAATCAATCATAATGACCTGCATTTCATGGTCAGTAGTAAACTAATGGTGCTTGTCATTCAGTACATTTACTGTATACTTGTCCATAGCCTGTGTGTGAGCTTTTACATTGGAACTCTAGTGAGGCGCTCCCCTGTGTGAAGAGGAAAAGGGAAAGCGTGTTTTCTTAACCAACCAGACTGAGGAATCCTTACTAAGACACATGGTCCAGAATTGCACACCGGGTGGCAGGGTGACAGCTGCGGAGTTACAAGAGAGTAACCAACACTCTCTGTGCAGCAAGCATGAGTGACAATCCTAACTCTCAATGTGGATGCATACCTATAGTTGAGCCTGCATTGCGTGTGGAAGGTGTTAGCCGGGGGAATGGATAAATAGTCTGTGCATATCCACAATGTCAACTCAAGGAAACTGAGCACCCTGCTTGACTTTCAGCAGATTAGACAAGAGGGTGAGAAAGGTTGGATACCAGAGCAGAAGCATCGTGACACAGACAAGAGAAGCATTACAACTTATGGTAGCTCTCTTAAGGGGCTGATGTCTCCAGGTAGGAGCTCAATGTTTCCCACTATCTTTGCTGGAGAAAATGTTTCACAATTCCCATGACAGCAGAGAGGCTAGTAAGATAGTGAGAATAATGATGATGGTATAGTTTTAAGGAGTGTGGTTTGTCCCAGTTTTTTCATGAAGAAAGGTTGAGAAAGAGGTACCAAGCATTCCGCTCAAAGCCAATAACCTAAAAAGCTTGTGAGGCTTTGTTTTTTTTAAATGTTGGAGCAATAGAAGCGTCCTGAATGAGTAAGTTCAAGCTCCCACAGAACCAGGATTTTTACTTTTAGCTTTCTGCAGTTGCTGGGGTCTTGAAGCTGGATGTGGAAGCTCTTACTCCTCTCTCTGTTACAGCTAAAAACTGGGGCTTGCTTCCTGTTTGTTCCCTACTGGAGAGTCAAGCTCAGTACCACAGAAAAGGGATGCTGTGTATTTGTGCAGACTGATAAGCTATAGGGTTGACACTGAGCTCAATCAGGCAACGCTGATACAAGGGGGGAATGAAACGCTCTTAACATAGAAAAATGTCCCTTGAAGGCAGATAAGAAGCTGCGTGCATCATGCACTCATCACAGAGTATACCCTGCACATCTGGCCAAGTATAACAGTAATAGAGGAAACTCTTGCCACTGAACTAGATTCTTTCAAAATGCTGCGACCTTCATTGCCTCAGATAGTTAAAGGCTCTCTGCTATGGTCACACAGTCTACCAGGGCATCAAGATCAGCAGTCTTAGACAGCACCTTCCAAATCCATGACTCACTTCCATCTAGAAGGACAAGGGCAGCGGGTACATGGACCACCACCATCTGCACGTGCGTCTCCAAGCCACTCACCACCATGATGTGGAAAAATATTGTCATTTCTTCACTGTCACTGGGTCTAAATCCTGGAATTCCCTCCCCATGGCATTGCTGGTCTAACTACTCCACATGGACTGCAGTGTTTCAAGAAGGAAGCTCACCACCATCTTCTCAAGGGCAACTAGGGATGGGCAATAAGCAAAGCTCACATCCCATGAGTAAATAAAAAAAATCTTATTTGGGCTTTGTGAGAAAGTGGGAAAGCTGTTGAAATTATGCCTCATCCAGCTTTTTAATGATTGACGTCGGGCATCATGAAATCGAGGACTGGGTCTAACATCAGACGATTGCAGGACTGGGTCTAACATCAGATGATTGGAGACTGAGAATGAGAGTTGTCTGAATGGCAAGCATAAAGTTCTGCCTACAGAGCAGGATCTTTCTGACCTGAATCAGGGCAGAGTGGAGGTGGGAAAGCAAAAAGAAAACCATGCGGGCTACCCATGTGTGTCCCTAACTTTCATGACCGGGGAGAGTTGGGAGAAAAGGGGACAGTGAAGAAACTGAATTCAGAACCCCTTGTTAATTGGGCATGCTGAGGGAATTGGGGAGCTCAGCATTCATAAATCTGCACAGTTAACTAGCTGCAACTTGGTGGGAACAAGGATGTCAGCAATACATAGCTTTATTTAGTCCAAAAATACGGCAGTTTGGACCAAAACAATCTGAGCAACAATTACATGTTTAAAAACAACCTTTATTCTCCCAATCCTAGCTCTCAGCTCTCCAATTCTGGACCTTTTTCAGGATGAAGATCGTCTCATTCGTTTTAACCCATGCATAGACAGCAGGTATAGCAATGGTGCCAAACCATGGCTGACTTCAGGCAAGGTGTTTCATGGGAATGTTGGAGATGGAGGCAGGCTCACAACCCAGAGTCAAACCTATCGCCTGTTTCCTACCTCCACATAGAAGGTAAACCCAGCCAACACTGTCTGAACAGGAAATGTAAATTAGAGCATTTCATTCAATGCCACATCACACACAGAAAGCAAATAGAATGAGGGAAAGAAGATGAGATTATGAGAGAGACAAAAGAAATAGAAAGAAAAGGCAAAAAGCTAATACTTTTATTTAATATTTTCATTTAAATCTCCAGCTATCATTAAAATCTGATGGAATGGGCTCTACATTTCTAAAACTTAAGTTTCAGTGTGAGGGCAGTTGTGTGAAAGTAATTGAGATTTAACACACTATTGAAAATTTAATTGTACTTCCATGGACAAATGTTTTGATGTTTTCTGATGGCTAAGTTTTGTAATTTCATGAATTCCCTTAATTTCACTACACAGGCTTCTGGAGACAAGCTATGACTGCAAACCTTCTGGAGCACAGGGAAACTCAGATAACAGCTTCCCAATTTCCACATTTAACTGTGTGTGTAGATGCAAAAAAATTGATGTCCAAATTATTCCTTAACAATGACATGTATTAACGGTATAATTTTTCTTCCTTATGCAAAATCTAAGCCATTTCTCATTGCTTGTATGTCACAGCTATTGAGTTCTGTGGAATAAAGTGCAATTTAGTAGCAGTTTATGTAAATAAGCAAAAGTCCACATATATCCCAGCACAAAAAAGAAAGCACCAGAAAGGTAGGAAATCTTGAAAAAATGCCTTGAAAGAATGAAATCAAATTGCCGAACACGACAAGTTTCAGTTCATGCCTATACCAGCCTTTCAGCGCAGTGATTATTTTTGTGTTTCTTTTGAGGTCACAGTATTTTGTTCTGCTTTGCATCTCAGCTGGCTATATTAATCAGAATTACCAAATGCTTTTGGTGCTTAAATGAATAGCAACACATCAGGATGTGATAGGCCAATTGAAAAATATGAAAAATCTGGACCCTCCATAACAATGTAATTTTCATTCAGGAAGCAGAAAGTAAAATCCCAACAACAGAAGCTAACTCAAATCCAAAGTCTTCAATATTCTCAACTATTTCAGTAGAAGTAATTAGAGTGAAAGATTGTTTTGTCATTTACTAGTCTGATGGAAAACATGTATGCAGCATACCCTTTCAATAAATTCGATAGAAGGTTACCCTCATTGCATTTTCATTTATGCCACTGGCGGCTTTCAGATATAAGTTGGTGCAGCGTCCCAGAAATATATATTCCTCCGTTATGAAGTACATTATTCTGCAACTTTCTTCGAATATCTCAGCAGTAAATGGAAACTATATAGAGCTTCTTCGTAACCATTGATTCCTGGCTGTTTACTATTTATGGTAATCTATGCATCTGTACTGATTGCAAACATTTGTATGACGGAAACATTTTCTACTCCATGAAGATTAAAATGCTGCATGAATAATTATATTCTTTACAAATTTGCATGCCAACTATCCCAGTAGATGTTGCTTATACATGACCTCAGAAAGCCAATGTCTATGAAGATCCCATAAAACAGACTACACAGACTGCAGCAGTTCAAGAAGTTTGCTTGTCACCAACTTCACAAGAGCAGGTAAGCACTGGCAATAAATGTTTGCCTAACCAATGACACCAATATCCTGCAAAAGGATAAATTTTATGAGATGAAAATGGAAGAAGTTGGCTGCTTTATACATATTTTCTTTTCAATTATCGTGAATCACACCATTGTCTTTTTACTTATATTTTCTTCTGCTGCATTGACACACTGAGCTGGATTTACACTCTCTCGGTAGATGGTTCAAATTGGGAAATTTCCTGACTCAGCAGACTTCACTTGGTTTAAACAGCCTCTTTAGACTCTGAAGGGGCAGGGCAGGATAGGGCCACACTTGACAAGCTCAGAAGTAGAGGGCTGCAGGGACTGGCGAGTACTGAGGCAAGCTGGGTTCCCTGAGGCTTTTCGCTCTTCTAAGAAACTGCTAGGCCCTCACATTTCACACCCTACACTCCTTCTGCCTCATGGCCCCTCAATGCTTACCCATGTCCTACACTCAGCCCCCATGCCAGCTCAGAACCCTTCTGCCACCTTCTGAGCCACTCATTGATGATCCACCAATCTAACAATCTAGTGCTGCTGTCACTCATACACAATGTGTCATGAGAAAATACTCATTCAGCAAGCTGATCCATATCTCCTCTTACAAAAACAGAGTAGAAACTCAGACCCTCGCATCAAAGACAGCTAATTCCTCAACAGTCTGTTCAAACTTTCAATCAAACTGTAAACTGCAGAAACTACATCTAAGATCATTGTCGTTTTTTTTTATAAAACAGCCAAGTATTCATAATAATAAGTTAGCTGCCCTTGGGAAATGTCAACAAATAAATGGTTTGAAACTGCACATAAAGATATTAATGCTTTTTCTTACCTACACCAGATGGCCTATAATTTAAAGCACTCTAACACATAATTGCTGTTGACCCACCCTGGTGAAGATGGTGGCGGCTGTTAATTTGGTTCCTGTGAGGGCAACATCCTGATATGCTGCCACCAGATTAAACACCGTAATGGTGTTTTCTCCCAGCCCAGGCCCAGCGACAAGGTGACTTCCAGCAGCCTGGAGTGGTGGTTTAGGCCTGGCATGGTGGTCTTGTCCTGGTTTGGAGATCTCATCTTGGTGTGGGGGTCTTCTTTGGAAGCTTCTGGGTATTCCATCAACCCTTGTGAAGGCCTAGTCCCAATGCAGAGGTCTGATTTTGGCGTGGAGGTCTTGTTCTTGCTTTGGCGGTGGCTTCTAGGTCTTCCAGCTGCCCAGTGTGGAGGTTTTGTCTTGACACAGGGGGGCAGTCTTGGCCCAGCATTGTGTTTTCGGCCCAGTTTTCCAGCGTATCCCGAATTCAAGAGCCATTAATTTAACTGTGATGAATTTTTACTATTTTTTTCTTTGTATTTATGATTTCTGTCATTAATTTAGGAGGTGTAATATGGTGACTTATAAAACTTTTCACTGTACTTTTTTAATAAAATACACATGACAATAAGTCACTAGTTTATTCTATTCTTATTGTTTTAACTTCACTGACAGCTGCAGCTTGCTTCTTAAGGTTAACAGGCAAAGGAATTTTCAGATCGTGATACTTAAACAGACTCTATCCTCACGTCAAAAGTGGTTGCATCTACTCCATCAATTTGAGACTCCCAGGAGCGGGTAAACTGGCCAATGTTTGAACTCAGCTCTGAATTCAAAGGTCCTGTTGGGTTACTGTTTCATAACCTTGTGACTGATGCTCAACTTCTTCTGCCTGCTGGCAAAAATTGTGTCTGTTGGAAATTGTGGCAAGCTTTTTAAATCCAGGTCCCTCCAAGATTTTTTGAGGTCCACAGGCTCCAGACTCTAGACCAAGTTTAGCGGTTAAAATAACAGTGCCAGTCTTCCCATTGAAATGCAGTAAATAATGTGAAACTGCTGTTTTTATATGGCGGATATGAACTAACTTCACCCACAGAATGTAAAGTCAGTATCCACTTGACAACATCTCAGGCTTTGAAGGTGTAGTGTCTCTTTGTTTCAAATCTGCTGGCGGATAGCTTTAAAATGTTGTGTGTGTGTGTGTGTGTGTGTGTGTGTGTGTGTGTGTGGGTACTGTTAGTTCAGTTGGCTCGATGGCTAGTGTATGGTTCAGAATACCAACAGCATAGATTTGATTTCTATTCTTACAGAGAACACTTGGGACCTGTCTGCATGCTCTGCCGCTGAGAGTAGAAGACAATAGCAAACGACCACTGTCAAAATCTGACAAGAAAATAGCTTATTTGAGTCATCAGCAAACAATGATCCAAAGATCTGTATTTGGACACAGTGTACATTTTAATATGATGAAACTCTAATTTGTTTTTAATTCTTTTTGTCTCTCTTTTGCTCTTTTAATTTGTTCTGTTAGTCCCTTTGCTTATTTCTCTTTCCAGATTTGATTTGTCATTAAATTCACTTGACCTTTCACAGTCAGTTTCACAATCTTTCAATCTGATTGGTTAAAGAGATCTACTGTTGTTAGTCATGCTCACTCAATTCCCAGATGCATGGCTTCCCTCTTTGTGCTGTGATCAGTTCATACTTTCAGTAAACTGTCAAACAAAATCTAGCTTTACAGGTGGAAATCTATCTCATGACATGCATAAGATGTCCTGCTAAACAAATTATAGTCCAAACTGCTTGACAAAATCCTCAAATATTTGTGAAAACTGTGTTAGACTATTCATGAGACTAATTTGTTTTTCTCATTTTTGCAAGCATGAATACAACACCCATTAATCTTGCACATGCTCACTATTTTTATTCATTTTTTAGCATTGTTGTAAAGTGCATCTAAAACTGAGGTTTTTCTTATGTCTCTAACCTTTCCCTTTCCCTGTGCTTGTCGTATTTTTCACTGTTTCTCTATTATGGTACATATTCATGCTGCTTTCTAGAGCACTTACAAAATAGCACTGTCACAGAAATGACTTCATGGAATTGCGGGGACAATAACATGTAGTGTAATGTGCAGGGTATTGTGTCCCTGGCTGCCCCTTTGTTGCAATAGATGTTCTTAACCGAACTCTACACTAGTTAAGGGTGGAGATAAGGAAAGAGAGAAGAAAGCAAATAATAGGAAACTAGACAAGAGAAAGAGAGAGAGAAATATTAAAAAAAAGAGAGCAAAGAAAAAGCAGGAAAAGTATTCCTACACAACTGCCAAGAGTGTACAATGTCTACCCAAGAGCTGTGTCTCTCTTGTACTTCGATGATGCATTTGTCGCTTTGGAAATAGAATCCCCCATTCATTGGGACATTCCCAAATGGCCCATGTGCAATCTGAAGAACACAGGGGCCAAAAGAAAAGTGATGTTATTTTAATTATTCCAGCATTGGTATTGATTACCATGAAGCAGTATTAAACATTTTAACCATGTCTTTTACAATGAAGCTTATCTGCATTTCAGCCCAACGCAAAAGGAGCTAGTATGTTTGAGGGAAGTGAAGGCTGATGGGGGAACATCTGGTCGTGAATTTCTAGTTGTTCTAAAGTGTAATTACATTTGGATAAAATATAAGTTCAATTAGGCACCATCATTGCAAAAATTAAATTTTACTTGATTTAATTTTTCATACCATAAGACTGTTGGGGATAATCTTTGCATAACCTGTGCTGAATAATTGCAAGAGAAAACAATTGCATAAAAAAAGCACGATTACTGCAGTTATTTATGACAAGAATGCATAAAAACATTCAGCAGCAACTTCATATTCATGACTGGAGTGGATTTGATCAATCAATTTGTTCAACCAAAGTGTTTGATTCACTAAATCACGAGGCTCAGTGGATTGTTCTGCAGAGATTTGGATGTCCAAGAAACTTCTTCAAAATCTGAATGTGGCTTGAGTGGGAGTTCTGAAACAGACACCTTCAGAGTTAGGAACAAAAACAGAAGTTGCTGGAAAAGCTCAGTAGGTCTGGCAGCATCTGTGAAAAAAAAATCAGAGTTAACATTTCGGGTCTGGTGACACTTCCTTGGAACTCTGAACTCAGAACAGCACGGAAACAGGCCCTTTGGCCCAAACTGGTCTGTGGCAACCAAAATATCCATCCACGCTAAGCCCATTTCCCTGCACTTGGCCCATATCCTTCTAAACCTTTCCTATCCATGTATTTGTCCAAATGCCTTTTAAATGTAGCTAATGTACCCACTTCAACCACTTCTGCTAGCATCTCATTCCATATGTGTATCACCCTCTGTGTAAAAAAGTTGGCCCTCAGGTTCCCGTTTATTCTTTCCCCTCTTACTTTAAACTGATGCCTTCTTGTTCTCGATTCACCAGCTCTGGGAAAAAGACTAAGCGTATTCACCATGTCCATGCCTCTCATGATCTTATAGACTTCTACAAGATCCCACTCCCATGCCCCCCTCCCCGCCATCCCCAGTCTCCTACGCTCTAAAGAAAAATGTCCTTGCTTGTCCAACCTCCCCTATAACTCAGTCACTTGAGTCCTGGCAACATCCTTGTAAATTTCTTCTGCACTCTTTCCAGTTTAATAATATCCTTCCTATAGCAAGGTGATCAAAACTGAACACAATACTCGAAGTGTAGCCTCAACAATGTCATGTACAACTGCATCATAACTTCACAACTGCTATACTCAATGCCCTGACTGATGAAGGTCAGTGTGCCAAAAGCCTTCTTCACTGCCCTGCTAACCTGTGACTCCACTTTCAGAGAACCATGCACCTGAATTCCAAGGTCCCTCTGTTCCACTACACTCTTTAAGATCCTACCATTCACCATGAAACTCCTACCTGAATTTGAGTTTCCAAAATGCAACACCTCATACTTAACTATATTAAATTCCATTTACCATTTCTTGGCCCACTTTCATAGCTGATCAAGATCCTGCTGCAATTTCTGAAAACCTTCCTCACTGGCCATGATGCTGTCTATTTTAGTGTCATCTGCAAACTTACTAATCATGCCTTGTACATTCTCATCCAAAGCATTGATATGGATATCAAACAGCAATGGGCCCAGCACTGACCCCTGAGGCACACCGCTAGTCACAGGCCTCCAGTCAGACAAGCATCCTTCCACTATTACCCTCTGCTTACTACCACCAAGCCAATTATATATTCAGTTTGCCAGCTCTCCCTGGATTCCATGTGATCTAACCTTCCAGAGCAGCCTACCATGTGGAACCTTATCAAAAGCCTTACTGAAATCCATATAGACTACGTCTACTGCCTTGCCCTCATCAACCTTCCTGGTCACTTCATCAAAGAACCTCTAACAAATTGTGAGGCATGATCTCCCGCACACAAAGCCATGCTGACTACTCCTCATCAAACCCTGTCTTTCTCAATGCATGTATATCTTGTCCCACAGAATCTTCTCAAGTAACTTACCAACGAGAGATGTTAAGCTCACTGGTCTATAATTCCCAGGTTTTTCTTTGCAGCCTTTCTTGAATAAGAGCACAACATTCGCTACCCTCCAATCTTCTAGGACCTCACCCATGGCTAACGATGATGCAAATATATCAGCCAGGGCCCCCGCAATTTCTTCCCTATCCTCTTGAAGCGTTCTTGGATATATCTGTTCAGGACCAGGAGATTTATCTACCTTCGTACATTCAAATACTTTCAACACCTCCTGTACTGTGGTATGGACTGTCCCCAGGATATTGCCATGAACTTCCCCAAGTTCCCAAGTCTTCATGTCTTTCCCCACGGTAAACACAGAGGAGAACAATTCATTGAGGACCTCACCCATCTCTTACAGTTCCACACATACATGTTCACTTTGATCCTTGAGGGGTCCTATTCTTTCTCTAGTTTATTCTTTTTCCTTTAACATACTTAAAGAATTTCTTTGGATTCACCCTAATCTTCTCAACCAAAGCTATCTCATGCACCCTTTTTCACCTCTTGATTTCCTTCTTCAGTAAACTCCTGTATCCCTTATATAGCTACAGGGATTCCCTTGATCCCAGCTGCCTACTGCTGAACCATGCCACCTTCTTTTTTCTGATCAAAGCCTCAATATCTCTTGTCATCCAGGATTCCCCACTCCTGCCAAACTTGCCATTCACCCTCACAGGAGCATAAAGATCTTGAGCTCTAGCTATCACACTTTTAAAGGTGCCGGAGGTCCCTTTGCCTACAAACAAACTACTCCAATCAACTCCTGCAAGCTCCTGTCTAATTCCATCTAAATTCACCTTAACCCAATTTAGAACTTGAACCTCTGGACCAGTTTTGTCTCTTTCCATAACTATTTTAAAATTAATGGAACTATGGTCACTGGTCTCAAAGTGCTCCCTCACTGTCACCTCAGACACCTGTCCTGCCCTATTTCCCAAGAGTAGGTTAAATTTTGCCCCTTCGCGAGTCGGATCCTCTATATATTGCTTAAGGAAACTTTCCTGAACACATTTAACAAACTCCACTCCATCTAAGCCCTTAAAACTCTTCTAACTCAGGGAGCCAATGTGTGAATTTCAGAAAGATAAGATTTTGCACAATAGTGAGAACGAGTTAATAAAGAAAATTTCAAAGCAATAAATTGATCCTTTGACATATGGAGTAGTTTAATAAATTTGGCCATTAAACAAGTGCTAAGTTGCAGATCCTTTTTTCACATTTTGATTAAGAAGCAAAGCTGAAGAGACCCGAAAAGCCCAAAGTCTTGATCAGGACAGTTGCGGTTGGGGGAGCAGTGCGTATGTGAGGAGTTGGGTTTGACTAACATTGACGTTGCTTTTGCCTGTGGGGGCATTCACTCTGAGCTGGCCTTAGTGGAATTCACACGACAGTGGGAGTAGGAAGTGGGTTATCCTTCAGCCAGAGTGTTTGCTCCTTTGAAAATAACAAATGATGGAGATCACAGCAGGTCAGACAGCATCTATGGAGAGAGAGCAAGCTAATGTTTGGAGTCTAGATGACACCTCATTAGAGCTGGCTTCACCAACTCTGGTGAAGAGTTATCTGGACTCAAAACATTAGATAACTTTCTCTCCTTGGATGCTGCCTGACCCACTGTGAATTCCAACATTTGTTGTTTTCTGTACAGATTCCAGTATCTGCAGTAATTTGCTCCTGTGCATTTGCTCCTTTCCCTGCTTGCTTTGTGTGCTATATTTTGGGGAGGAGGATGAGGGGGACAGTGGGTGTGTGTCTTGCTCTTTCCTCAGACTCACACCCCAAACACACACACACACACACGCACACGCGCACACACATACACGCGCACACGCACACACACACAGACTCTCTCCTCAAGCAAACCCATTCCCTGTTACTTCATCCCACACATAGAGTCTCTCTTTCACTGCCCAGTGACTCCCAGACTTTCTTGCTTTCTTTCCCTCCCATGCAGTCTCTTTCAGCACCTGCCACGCACATACTCTCATTGTTTGGAGATAGTAGGAACTGCAGATGCTGGAGAATCTGAGATAACAAGGTGTAGAGCTGGATGAACACAGCATCAGAGGAGCAGGAAAGGTAACGTTTCGGGTCTGGACCCTTTCTGAAGATGCTGCCTGGCCTGCTGTGTTCATCCAGCTCTCCACCTTGTACTCTCATTGTTTGCCAGCTACACATCCTCTCTCCCACCCACTGTCTCCAGTGCACTTTCTCTCCCACCACCTCCTGCACACACTGTCTTTTTTTCACTGCGCTACCTTCCACATTCTCTCTCATACACACATGCACAATGTGTACAGGCTTGGAGACCCACTCTGCCATCTTGAATACAGTCCTACAGGGGATTGGTGCTTGTTCGTGAAGGAGGAGTCTCGTTTTCTGATGACTTGCTCCCAGTCTTGACCACAGGTCCCACACACCAAGTAGCCTGTCTCACGCAGCAGTCTGACTCAGCACAGCACAGTAGACTTGTCACCACTCCCAGTGTCAAGGTCTCAGGTCAAATAAGGTAAAGATGTTCACACAGCTCGTTACTCTAACCTCCGTCTGCAACAGATTTGCAAACTACTCTCAGCTTCTTCAACGCTGCATACCAGAGACTCAGCCTATCCTTGAATGTTGCCAAAGCAAAATTCATATCAACTCAAAGATGATCAGTCAAATATTCCACCTCCCATATCTGTTGAAGGAGAGACTCTGGAAGATGTTAAACACTACCTCTCCCACGGCAGTCACCGTTGGCAAGGAGATTCAATACTGTATCAGCTGTGTCAACTCGACTTTCTACAAACTATACCAAGTGGCTGAGAACAAAAACCTCAGCAATTAAAGCAAAATCAATGACAATGGACTGGTGACTGGGACCAGACAGCTGACATGCATTTCCCCAGACATGTCCTGTTTTCCCATCTGTCAAATGGTCAGTGTTCCCAAGGAGGACAAAGAAAATGGTCGAAAGAAACTCATCTTGAATCACGGCAGCACCAACCTTAATGATGTGGAGGAGCTTACAACAAATCATTCAACACAGTTGATAATCCTTTGAATGAGTAGCATCCCACCTTTGAGTACAAACATGTTAATGGTGAAGCATATTGGCAGCAGGAAAAAGAAAGAAAAGAAAGAAGATCCTGTACTCTAAATTCCATGACCTATAGGGATGTCTTGCCTCATGTAGCGAAGATCCACAAGTTGAGAATAATCCTGTTTAGTCACATCAAGCCTCTGGCAGAAATTTGCAACTCTGAATAGGCATCATCCTCAAATCGAGAGACATCCAGTGACAGCCAACAGCTTTGCTCAAATGGCTCAGATTTCATGTGTCCTCCACATGAAATGCAGGGGCTTAGGAGCAACAAAGTAGTTTTTCAGAAGGACTGGAAAGTATTGGCCCAAAACGTGCTTTTGCAAGCTATCATGTGTTGCCTCTTGTTAGACTTCCCTTTGCTGGATGTCAGAGATGGAAGCAATGCAGTACTGTCCACAGGCATATGGATTGCAAGTGAACACAGCAACCCACTGTTCATCTCCTTTACCAATCAGATCAACGCAATGTGCAATTACCAGTGCAGAAACTGACAACCATGTGTAAATTAGAGTGAGTGAACTCATTGTTAAATAAGGCAGAGAAAGAGCAATAAAGAGAGAGATAGAGAGGTTGGATTCAGTGAGAAGGCAGAAAGGAGAAATATTTGAGAAAGACCATTTATGCAAAATATTGTTACATTACATTAAAATGGCAGTGAGCCCCTCTGACTCAGAAGCTCCAGATTCCAGTCCCATTCCAAGACTGGATGGCCATGGATGGTGCATTCAGAACAAGGACAACAGGCTTATATCAACCTACAAGATCCTTCCAAAAGCTCACAGCAGGCAGTTGGAGTGGTGGTGTATCCTGGTTAGACAGAACCAGATGGTAGCTGCAGCACAATAGCCTCTCCATACTAAGAGAACGCACAAGCAGATTGTAGCCATGGATCATATGTACTCAGTAACAGGTATTCTCTTGTCTCAACACACTGCCGTAAGGCAACATTCAGTTCAATAGGTCAGTTTTCAGATTTGATTTCTCTGATTTAAAAGTTATTATAAATATACCTTGCAATTTTCTGGTGGTTATATTGTGTGCATCTCTCAATTTGATTGCCTTGTTTTTCACCATCATCAGTGATATTGGTTGATTGGTTCACAGAATTGCTTTCAAATGAATGTGAATGCATCACAACATTATCAGCTGATTCAGTAACATTTATGGAAATGTTTTGCATTTGTGTTTTGAAGTCAGATTTTATATCCTTCATCCTCAAAACCACATAATTTTAATATAATGGAAGGATATACAAACAAAAGAAACAAGAGCAGGGGCTGACTATTGAGGCTACTCTGCCATTCAATATGATCATGATTGACCTGCTCTTAGCGTGAACTCCACCACCTTCATTAAGGACAGCAAACGTTTCCACAGTAATCCAAGGGTTGTCTCTCCATTGCCCTGATGGTTGTAACAAGCCTTTCTCACTTTTACATGTCACCATGCTTGCAATAAAGGTCAGGTGCCTTCCTAATTACATTGTGTACCTGCAAGCTAAAGTTTTTTATTTCATGTCAAGGACACCCAGCTCTCTGTAGTGCAACATTCTTCAGTCTCTTTCCATTCAAATAATACATTTTAAAAATTATTCCCATAGAAATGCATAACCACACATTTTCCCACATGATACTCCATGCCGCAATTTTCCCTATTCATATAGTCAATCTGTATAACCTGTCTCTACCGCCCTTTAAGCAACGAGTTACAAATATCCACCATTCTCTGAAAACACACTTCTTCAAATCCCCTCTAAACCTCCTGCAACCCACTGGAAATCTATGCCCCCTGGTTATTGACCCCTCTACGAAGTATAAATATTTCACCCAATTTACCCAATCTACACCCTTCAGAAAGTTGTGCACCTCAAACAAAGTCCCCTCAGGCTTCCTTGCTCTTATCAAAACAACTCCCAGCCTATCTAGTCTCTCTTCATAGCTGAATCGCTTCAACACAGGCAACATCCTGGGGCATCTCCTTTGTAATATGAAAGAACTGCATAACCTGCTCCCTGTGATGGCTGACAGCAGGGAAGATCAGATCAAGATGAGTGAAAATGAGCTGATTTCTAAGAGTTTAGTAATCACCTCTTCAGGGGTAAGAGCATACGAGAGCCAACCTCTGAAGTAGATGTGGCTGAAGCTGTTCTCTTTGAAGCCTTCCCAGACTCTGAGTTTCACTGAAGAAGCACTCCCTGTTCTGTTCAAGGTCCACACAGCAAATGAAACCCCGGTGTTAAAAGCACAAATTTGGTTTGCGTTCTCAGTTCATTCTCTCTTTGAGTATTTCATTCTCTCAACAGCCCCACTGGAGTTTCCCAACTGACGGTGGGTGAGTGGACTAATATTACATTCCTGACACCACCACTACTTGGCATTTAACTCCATGCCTCACTACTCCCCACACCTGATCCTACCCCAACTCCTCACCCCTGACACTCCACATACCTAACTCCCACCTTGGCAACTGTAATTGCATAGTACAAATTATACAGTTGCAGTCTCTCTGATTCCCAAATATATTTGCAGTAAACTATTGATTGCTGAGCTATAGAATCTCAGATAATATATTATGAATCTAATACCACATCTGTGGTTACAATGAAACAATTTGCTGTTGAAATTAAGCTCTATCGCATGAGGTTATGGCTTCTGTATTAAGAAATAACAGATTGCTGTAAGGATCTCATTTACAGTTTTCTTTATTGTCTGGCAGTTTGGAAAACTCTTCTCGTGAAAAATGACAACTCTTGAGCCTGCATGAGTCAAGGAAGCAAAAATTTTATTTGACCATAGATAACAGAAAACATCTGTTACCCATATGACACAGAGTTTGCAGCACACATTTTTAATTCCCAATTTCATGCAAACCTTTAGGCTGTTCATTTTCAGAGTGACCTAACCATCCTGTTCAGCCTTCAGTTTCCCTTCTCTCCAATGAATAATACACTTATGCAGGTTGTTAATTATTACACCTGCTGGACTAACATACCCCAAAACACATCTGGCCAAGTATTCCATCATTCTAGGAAGAAATTGAGCACAATGAGAACACTTTCATAGAGTTATACAGCATGTAAACAGACCCTTCAGTCCAAATAGTGCATGTCTACCATAATCCCAAACTGAACTAGTCCCATTTGCCTGCATTTGGCCTATATCCCTCCAAACCTTTCCTATTCATGTACTTATCCAAATGCCTTTTAAACATTGTAACTGTACATGCATCCATCACTTCCCCGGTCCACAAATGAACCGCTCTTTGTGTAAAAAAGATGCCTCTCTTGTCCTTTTAAAAACTTTTTCCTCTCACCTTAAAAATATGCCCCTTAGTTTTGAACTCATCCACCTTATGGAAAAGGGCCTTTGTTATTCGCCTTATCTCTGCTGTTCATGGTTTGATAAAGCTCAATAAGGTGACCCCTCAATCTCCTACACTCCAGTGGAAAAAGTCCCAACCTATCCAGCCTCTCCTTATAATTCAAACTTTCCATTCCTGGCAACATCCTGGTAAGTCTTTTCTGAACCCTCTCCAGTTTAATAATATCCTTCCTATAACAGGGTGACCGTAACTACATACAGTATTCCAGAAGAGGCCTCACCAATGTCCTGTACAATTGCCCAACTCCTTTACTCAAAGGAGTGAGCAATGAAGGCAAGCATGCTAAACGCCTTCTTAACCACCCAGTCAACCTGTGACGCAAATTTCAAAGAATTAAATACCTGAACCCCTAGATACTATAATACTACCCAGGGCCCTATCACTAATTGTATAAATCCTGCCCTTGTTTGTTTTACCAAAATGTAATATCTCTTTTCTTGAGACTATCATGCAGTTTAATTTTAACATAACTTATATTAACCCACTTGTTCCTATCTCAAAACCAACCAACTATTGATAAATCAACAAAAACAGAAATGGAGAGGAACTTAGATCTGACAGCATCTGTGAAGAACACATAAAGTTAATGCTTCAAGTCCTCTGAACCCTTCGTCCAAACTGAAGAACTCGAAACATTCATACTGTTTTTTATTCACAGATGATTCCAGACCTCCTGAGTTTCTCCAGCAACTTCTGATTTTGTTTGTTTCAGATATCCATCAGCTACAGTTCTTTGTTTTATTTTGACCTTTGATAAATGTTGTGAGAGCAGGAAATGCGGGTGGTCACATTGATTACAAACATGGCATGTCATTTTTGTGTCATATTGATACTTTCCTAGCATGAGGCGCAAACATTTAAATTGTAAGTGTTACACTGGACAATCAACATGGGTGTAAATTGTTTTACAATTGCTATAAAGTTAACAAAACAAACATGATGACAAGCAAAACTCAGTAATTAGCCATGCAGCATTAAAGCTGATGCAAGGGTCTCTATGTCTTCTTGTGCTCATGCAATTGTAATTCCAGCACTAAACCCTTTTAATTTTGAATCAAATTCAGACATCAATTTGTAAATTTCTAGTGGATTAATGAAGTGGCAGACAAAAGACCTTTGAGTGAGTGCATTACTGTGTGTATTCTATTGGCAGCAATTGTGTTCCAATTTATAGACCATGAAGGGCTGTAGATAATTTAAAGCAATATTTCAGTAACTTGCAGCGAATGAAATAATTGGTGAGTACACATTTTGTGGGAAGTGGTAGGACATCAAGATGTCATACGACACAAAAGGCAATATTTTAATGGAATAGACATTGATATATGCTATAGGTGCAGGGTTTTAATTCTGTTTGTGACATGCGCCTGAAATCCAGCATGTAGACACCAGAATCAGTCAGGTTCCAGTGAGGCTGTTTCTGTGACCTTTCTTATAGCAACTCACTGGAGCTGAATTTGAGAAGGAATTTGTTGCAATTAACAAAATTAAATACATGGGCTAAAATTACATTGTAAACACAAAACCCCAGCTATGCACAGCATTGAATGAGAAGCAATTGTCAAGCTTGGCAGTGTAGAGTAAAGCGAATTATACTTTACTCTGAGGATAGCTTCTGATCGTGCTATGTCATAACAATGTTAGATCACATGGAACTGGAGCTTGGGTATGTGGGGGCCCAGATATCTTCTGTTACCATCCTCTGCAAATGGTTATGTGAAAGTACAGCTTGCTGCTGTTCATTCACAAGACCTCACATAATGACAGAAAGTGAATGCACAAGGTCCAGCCTCCATTAATGTTTAAAATGCTCATTCTACATCATGGGAAAGAAAATAATAACAACAATATATCAAGTTAAATGAAAGATTCTGGAATTCCATGCTAGTAGGAGTGTTGGTAATTGTAGAAAATTAATTAGATCATAGATATAATGAGGGAATCTTTATTTATATAATCCAGAATTCTGATGATATAAGGAAGGTTCTGTTTTACACTTTTAATTTTCTCACACACAAAACAAATCTAAATTTAAAGTAGGCCTTATTCTTTACATTCACATTACATTCATCCACAAATTCAGAGAACTCAAATGAATCTGTTCTTTTCCTTTCTTTTAATTTTGCTTTATAAATGGAGAATTTTCACTATTCTTCTCAATCTCAAATTAAGGTAAAGACTTGGAGAAAAGATCAATGCTGGCTGAAGATGGAAATATGGTAACAGATTAGCTTTGGTTGGAGTAATTGAAAGAAATACAGTGAGTGTTATTTGATAAAAAAAAGTATTGCTGAAACTGAAATGTAGAATCTATAAGATAATTGAGATCAGCCCTGTCACACAGAACAGAACTTCGCAACACCAAAAACAGGAACAATTGAGGATACTATAATGGGCTGCAGATGCTGTGATGGATTTGAGGAGTAACAAGAAAGAATAAAATCTGGAACCAGCACATCAGGAGGTCAGTGAAGGTTGTTGGAGTATTGGAGAAAATAGTCAAGAAAGCATTGAATTTGTGTGGTCATCTGTTTCAGAAAGAGAGAGAGAGGCAGTCTGATGAGGTGGGTGAGGAAAAAAAGACCAAAAATAGGACAAAACCCAGGTAAAAGAATGCATTGGTGAGAGAATTAAACACAGTGGGATTGGAAGCAGAATCCCACACAATGGGTTTGGAAGCAGAATGGGTGACAGGAGGAGATGGCAGAGGGTGATCATCAAGTAAAATGTGAGAAATTGAAGGAAGATATTATAGTTGATCGAATTTGGAAACTGATGTTAATCCAATTTTATTGAAGATGAGGATAACAGAAAATATCTCATCACATTGGCTTAATGAATGTTCGGTAATACAGTTAGAAATATCAGCCAAACTTGATACTGCATCCACATCCCAGTTCAAATTTTACTCTGATGATTTTACTTAACTAACAATGGAAAAAAAATCAGAATAGTTACATCACCTTTAGAAGCAAAAGTAAAAATTTTGAAGTCTGATTCATTGAAGTGTTAATTTTCTCTTTTCTAATGTAACCTGTACATTGTTCTACATTTGCATAATTGTCAAACAAAATCAAAGTTTACATTTAAGCATGGAACTGGAGCCTTTCAAATGTAATAGTCAGATACTACCAGGCCACAGTTTGCACCAGCACCTCCACATTCTTGAAATTGCTAAGCATCATGTATATGGTGTCTGAGAATAGTTGGTCGTGACATTTTGGATCTTCCCACAGTTATGAAGCCGAAGCAATGAGATCGTTAGAAAGTTGATCAAATAGTCCAGGAACCAATTAAGATTTTAGCAGCTTCTCCATGTAGTTTGTCAGTGCCATCTTGCATGATCTTTAGTGCTAAAATGTTCCGGAGAACTGGGAGAGCAAGGATCTCCTCATATTCACAACTGTCTTTTAGGCAACTCCACAATTGGTAAACTGAGGTAGGTTTAACCAATATGTGGCAGACAGAGGTTCTCCTTGTCTAAGCTTGTTTCTTTATGGAATTCAAGCAAACAGCTTGGCTGAGAGGAACTGACAAACCCCTTGAGCTAGTGCCTGGGTTTTCACCGTAACTAACAAACTCATAACCTTCAGTTTACAATCTACACAACATCTTCTTTTTCTTCGACAGAGTTCTTTTGCCATGTCTTTTCTCAACATCAACAATCATGCAATTACTTTAGATTGTAAATCAGTTCAAGCCAGATCTTGAGCTGTCTTACAAACAGAATTAGTTCAGCCAAGAGAAGAAACAAACCAAGTTTCATGCTACACAATAGTCTCGCAGTTTGGTGTCATTTTGTGTGTAGACATAGGAAACAACGATGAACCAGTCTCATGTGATAAGTGTGACAACATGGGAAGCATCCGTCTAGTAATTTTTGTGTACATTTGGACAGGCAGACTCTTACAAATGAGCTTCACCCAACAGCATTACAAAAATTATTTTCACGTCAAGGTTGATGATCTGCACCATCAGATCTTAGCTAACGGAAATATCCGGAACAAACACCCTCTCACAACACTTTCTGCCTCTTCACTGCTCTCTACACCTTTCAAACATCCTCTCTTCAACAAGTATTTGCTCAAAATTGTTATTTCTTGCTCCATTCTTGGAACATTCTCTCTTGCCTCTAAACGCAGTTGAAAATTTTCTTCACAAACTACACAACAGCAATGGAAGTTGTTATTCAACAATTCCCTTTATGTCAACATACTTGGTTACAGGTTAAGTCAAAGGATGCATGAAATAAAAACATAAGCTGGAAACATGCAACATAATTAATCCTATTTGTACTGCAAACAGATTAGTATTTTCAGTGCTGAGGGATTACTTGCGAAATATCATAATCCATATTGATGTTGAACTGAACTGTGCCTTGCAACAGACCCATGTAGCCCATAGAGTCAGATGCACATGTCACCACCAATTGAAAGTGAAGTGTGAGCTTCAACGCCCTGACATAAAGGAGAAGACAGATTCCGAGTTTCTTCCCACTCACCACTTCCCTCTCTGACTATCCCGCTCACTGCTTCCCTCTCTGATCTTCCCACTCTCTGGTTTTTCTGCTCCCTAATTTTCCCAATTACCACTTCCCTCACAGCCACTGCATTCCTGCCTGATCCTCCCAATCACACGTCTCCTTCTCCCTTGCTCATGTCCTTCCTCTTACTGCCTCTCTCCCAAGCCTTCAATCACAGTGAATGGTCAGGAAAACGTAGCAGTGAGCAGGAGGGAAGTGGTGACTGGGATGATGGGAGAAGGAAGCCAGGAATCAAGAGCGGTGGCAAGCTGGAGGTGGGAATTGGCAAGCAGGAAATAAGGTGAAAGAGTTAATAGTAATAAGTTATTAAGAGGTGTTAACTTCTTGAGGATTAAGATTTTTGAACCAGTTATTGTCACTGAGCTAGTCATTTTGCTACAGTTTCACACATTAAAAACACCTGGGCATTTCTGGAAAGTTTATGCAAAGTTTTGGATTCCGAGCACACATTTCCAAATAATAATGCTAAAGTTGGAAACACTTGACAGCGGAACACAGGGCTATAGAAAATAGGAACAAAAGTAGGCCATTTGGCTCCTTGATTCTGTTCCACCAGACAACTAGATTGAAGCTTATTTCCTACTTCAGGGCCATTTTCCCACTCTTCTCATTTATCTCGATATCTTTAATGGCTAGAAATCCATCAATTTCTGACTTGAATGATACAGTGACTGAGCTTCCATTGCACTTTGAGTTTCAGAATATCAAAGCTTTGCCTCAGAATGAAGAATATCCTCCTCATCGCAATCATAAGTGGCCTACTTATTCTCAGACTTTGTCCACTAGTCCATTAGTTCTAAACATCCCAGTCAGGGGAAATGTCCTTTCTGCAACTACCATATGGAAGACTTAAATATTTTGCAAATTTCAACACGATCACCTCTCATTCTTCTGTAATGTTGCTCAGATCCCTCAAACTGTCGGCGTAGGACAATCCTGCCTTCCCAGGGATCAGTTTGGTGAATGCTTGTTGCATTCCCTCTATGGCAAATATATTCTTTCACGCAGATAACAAAGAGACCAAAGCTGCTCACAATACCCTGGGTATGGTCTGAACAAGGTTGTATTACTCCATGATTCAAAAGACCGTGGATGCAGAATCTTTAAATATTTTTAAGGCAGAGGAAGATAGGTTCTGATTAATCAAGGGGACGACAGATTATCAGGAATATGCAAGAATGTAGAGTTGAGGTTAAAATCACATCAGCCATGGCCTTACTGAACGGCGAAGCAGGCTTGAGTGGCTGCGTGATTTACTGTTATTCCTTGTTCATATGATTGCAGTTCACTTTTTAGGAGGGTAAACAACGTGGCAGCACCCACTGCTTCTCAGAGCCAGGCTATACTTCTGGAAGGTGAGAGTGGTAGTGTGCAAAGCACATGTTTCCGTTGAATATGATTATTTTATGATATTGACAAGGACATACCAATTTTAAGATACTTCCATGGATTTGCTGGTGGAATTATGGGCAGGAAGGAGGCTCTATTCCTTCAAATTTCAGATTGTGTAGCACCAAAGAATCCAGTAGGCACAGAGACACCATCAACCAGATAATAATCAGATCCTTTGAATCTGTGATTCCCTATTTTTACTTCACGTCTCTCAGTTCTAAGTTGAATCGCCAACCCTGAATTGTCTTCTTTCATGAGATAGGCAGGAAAAGGACCATGCAGTCATTTCTTGGTGTTAATAGTCCTCACTTCCAACTGTTTCACATGCTTCATGGGCTGAGGTAGGACTCCTTGATGATTCATCAGCATTTTGTATGTTGTGTTTGCATATCCTATTAGCACTGTTTACACAATTGGAGTTCTTTCAGGCTTATTCTAAATTCCCTGCTGATCTCAATTAAAGTCTGTACTTCTGATTTTAAAGTTGAATCAATTCCATTGATAGTCAATCCAATAAAATGAAACAAATGAAGTGAAACAAATACAGGACTAAATGTGAATCAGAGATAGTAGGAACTGCAGATGCTGGAGAATCCGAGACAACAAGGTGCAGGGCTGGATGAACACAGCAGGCCAAGCAGCATCATAGGA
>NC_063347.1:36700828-36701212 GCF_021869965.1 Rhincodon typus
GTAATGAGTTCCACAGATTCACCACCCTCTGGCTGAAGAAACTCCTCATGTCAGTTCTACACGGTCATCCTTTCACTCAGGGGCTTTGCCCTCCTATGTCTCTCCTACTGGTGGAAACATCTTCTCCATGTCCACTTTATTCAGGCCTCTCAGTATTCTCTTAAGTTTCAATCAGATCACCCCCTCATCCTTCTAAACTCCATCAACTACAGACCCATGGTCCTCCACTGCTCCTCACATGACAAGCCCTTCATTTGCAGGATCATTCCTGCTCTTGTATTCGAGCCCTCTCAGAGTATTCCAAATAACTGCTAAAGAATGAACTGACAGTGTCTGTGACAACAAGGTGCAGGGCTGGATGAACACAGCAGGCCAAGCAGCATC
>NC_063347.1:36701612-36715902 GCF_021869965.1 Rhincodon typus
TCTGCTCCTATGATGCTGCTTGGCCTGCTGTGTTCATCCAGCCCTGCACCTTGTTGTCACAGGACTAAATGTAGCAAGTTTGTGTTTTGATCAATATCTATATTTCCAAACAAAAAAATGCTGACTACTTAGAAAAGGTGTAAAATTGAAGTCACTTACTTTAATTTGTGCTAATTCATCAGACAGGTATATGTATAAGAATGAAGTGTGATTTGTAAATCTCCATTCTGAGTAGAAGATTAAAATGTACTCTTTGGTCTGTTTTAGCTTCACAGCTTTCTATCACTCGAATATTAATAAAACATAAGGCTTAAGCTCAAAGGGGAGGTGAAAAAACAAATAAGAGGAGCAGAGAAAAATTATGAGAAAAGACTGGCTGCCAACCTAAAGGGGTGTTCCAAAGTCTTCGACAGGTTGAAAAAGAGTAAAAGGTTAAAGGAGAAGCAGAGACAATTAGGGACCATAAAGGGGACTTACATATAGAGGCAGGGGCATGGCAATGGTGTTAAATCAACACTTTGCATCGGTCATTACAAAGTGGGAGATACTACCCAGGTCATGATGAGAAAGAAGGAATCACTGTCAGTAGAAGGGTTCAAAATTACTAAGCAAGAAATGTTGACTTGACTGTTAGTACTTAAAGTCGACATGATTCGAAATGGCACTGTATCGCGGCAACAAATGAAAACTTTTCGCGGCTTTTTATAGTATTCTTACTCTAAAATACACTTGACAATAAAATCAAAATCAAACAAAAGGCACCTGCACTGGATAAGATATGTACAAGTATTCCAAAGGAAGTGAGAGAGTCAAAATGTCAGTCTTCCGGAGACTCAGGGATGGTGCCAGAAGATTTAAGAATTGTAAACATACAGCCTTGTTCAAGAAAGGTTGTAAGGATAATCCCAGCAGTTACAGGCCAGCATGTTTAACTTCAGTGGTGAGAAGTGCTCCAGAGGCAATTATACAGGATCGAATTAGTAGTCACATGGAAAAAGATGGGTTAATTAAGAAGAGTCAACATGGGTTTCTGAAGGGGAAATCAGTCATGTCTAACTTGCTGGAGCTTTGAGGAGATAAACTGAAGGCTCAATGAAGAAAATGTCATTGATATGGTGTACATGGATTTCCGGAGGGTGTTTGATACAGTGCCATGTAATATATTTGTGAGGAAAGTTATAGGTCATGGTCTAAATGGGACAATAGCAATGGGGCTAAAAAAATTGGCTGAATGATAGATAACAGAGAGCAATGGTCAATAGTTGTTTTTCAGGCTGGAGTCAGTCTTATAATGGAGTTCTCCAAGGGTTATATTGGAATCCTTGCTTTTCCTGATATATATTAATGATCAGGTTCTTGATGAGCAGGAGACAGTTTCAAAGTTTGCTGATGACAGGAAATTTGGAAGAATTAAAAACTGTGAGGAGGACAGTGGAAGCTCCTAACAAGGACATTGGTGGTGTGGAAGAGTTAGTGGAGTGGGCAGAGGAAGTTAATGCAGAGAGGAATGAGGTGATGCATTTTGGTAGGAAGGACAATGGAAAACAGTAAAATAGGGTGTACAAGTCTAATGGTGTTCAGGAGTAGAGGAACCTGGGGTTTATGTATACAGATAATTGAACGTGACAGGACCGATGAAGAGAACTCTTAATAAAGCATACGATGTCCTCAACTTTATTAATAGGAGTGTAGAGTACAAGAGAAAGAGGTGATGTTGAAGTTGTACAAGACACTTGTTAGACCTCAACAAGAGTATTGTGTACAGTCGCTTGCACCACATTATAGGAATGATCTGAATGTATTGGGGACAACGCAGAAACAATTTATAGTTGTTCCAGGGCTGAGAAACTTCAGTTAACCAGGATAGACTGAAGAAGATGTTCTTTTTGGTGAGAAGAAGGTGGCTAAGAGGAGATCTGATGAGCGGGATGAAGAGAGTGGTTCGGGAGAAAATTAAAGAAGGATGCCAGAAATCAGAAACAAATACAGAAATTGCTGGTAAATGTCAGCAGGTGTGGCAGCATCTCAGGAGAGGGAGAGGGTTTCAAAAAGAGTCACATGCAAGGACTGTGAGAAACACTACATCGGCCGAACTGGAAGAAAACTGACAATAAGGATACATGAACACCAACTAGCCACCAAGAGACACGACCAGTTCTCACTGGTCTCAATACACACAGGCAAAGATGGACACAAATTCAACTGGGATAACACATCCATAATAGCACAAGCCAAACAGAGACACACCAGGGAATTCCTGGAAACCTGGTATTCCAACCAGAACTCCATAAACAAACACACTGAATTACAGAACCAGAAGTAATACCAACTCATTGAGAAACAGAACCAGAAGTAATACCACCCACCCCAGCAAACCAAGGCATATAAATAACAAGCAGGACAGAACACCAACGCTTCACTGGAGGCGCATTGATGATGTTACCTAACAGGGTGACGAAATGTCTGCAACCAAACACACCCGGCTCAGCGAGCAAGTCTACAACCTCAACCATAACCCAAGCTACAAATCTTCTCAAAAACTTTAAGAGTCACAGGGCCTGAAATGTTAACTCTGTTAGGGAGAAACTTTAACCACTCATAAAAAGAAGAAGAAAGAGCAGGCACAGATTTCAAGTAATTTGCAAAAGGAGCAAATGTAATGTGTAAGAAAACAGCCAGTATTTCAGGTTTGAACTGCACTGCTTAGAAGGTCTGTGGAGGCAGGTTCAACTGGAAGCATTCAAGAGGGCGTTGGACAATTATTTGGAAAGAATTAATATCCAAGGATATGGGGTAAAAGCAGGCAGTGGGTAATGATACTCATTTGAAGAGGTGATGCATTCATGAGGGTCTGATTGGGCTCCTTATGAGTTTGTAGCAGTACTGTGATTCTATGATAAGGGTTTATTTTTGAAATGAAAGGCACTGTTATACAGGTAAGTGAGCAAGGTATGACCTGTGACCTTGTTGAAAGAAGAGAAATTAGTATCAAGATGGTTACATTGCTATTCTTCCACAAAATGTGCATTAATTTAATACTCATGTACATTAACACCAACACCCGCAAGTTCCTCTCCAAGTCACACACCATTCTAAACTAGAACTATATCATCATTCCCTCACCGTCACTGAGTCAAAATCCTTTCCTTACAGCTCTGTTGGTCTATAGAAAATAAATAGACTGCTGCAGTAGTTTAAGAACTTTGCTCAAGATCATTTTCTCAAGCCACTTAGGCATCAATGATAATCAAAAGTTTTCTTCTTTGGATCCAACTTTAATTAGACTTTTCTGCTTGATATCCAGCTGTTCTAATTTCACAAAATTGTCTCTGAGGGTTTTCTTTTTCATCCCTATCTTTCAAGTTGGGGCGTTCATATCAGGTGCATTCCAAACATCTGAAAGAGAGCATAAAGACAAACAATCTGGGATTCAAGGAAAGATCATCCCTCTCAAGTGAGAGCTACTAATCCCTTTAAAGGTTGAGTAAAAAGGCTTAGGATCTCAAAAGAGTAAGACCCAGCAAGGAGTCCTCCTTATCGTTTCTGTATTTATTGCCAAACCCCAGTACTGAACCAGGGAACTTCAGGTCATCATTCTCGCACACTCCCAACTGAACTATTTCAGTACAGCACAATGGTCTTTGTAATAGTACCTATTATCTCAATGTAACCTGTAACTTATTGCTGATACCTAAAAGCTCCTCTTGTTCAACTCAAGAGCCTCTTCTAGTTTGAATAATAAGTTATTTTCCTCTACCACACCAGAACAAGCAGGTCCTGTAGATCCCTACTCTTACAGAAGCCAGAGGCAGCAAATCTACTACATGGTGAGGGGTGGACCAGATTTAGTTGCAAGTGCGGCACATACCCTCAAATATTAACCCTTTCAGGCCCACATACAACAAGGAGAAGTTTTATTTATCTTAAAATCTGCTTTTGTAATGATTATGTTGGGTAAGATCAAAGCAATTTAGCTTTTGGGACTCAGATGCTTTAGCTGCAATTTCTAGATTGAACATCATCCAGGAGAACAAGAAAGGAATTGGTGTGTTCAATATAAGAGTGCCTCCTACAGACTTTGTTATGATATTGTACCCTACATTCAAAGCATTACTGATAATATAATGCATGTGAAGTAAAAAAGCAACAAAAATCATAGAATCATAACAGTGTGGAAACAGGCCATTTGGCCCAACAAGTCCACACCACCCCTCTGAAGAGCATCCCACCCAGAGCCATTCCCCAACCCCTGCATTTCCCCATGTCTAAGCATTCTAAACTAAATACCCATGGACAATATGGGCAATTTAGCATGGCCAATCCACCTACCCTGCACATCTTTGGACTGTGGGAGGAAACCAGAGCACCTGGAGGAAACCCACGTAGACAATGAGCAATCTCCACACGGACAGTTGCCCGAGGCTGGAATCAAACTCAGGTCCCTGGTGCTGTGAGGCAGCGGTGCTAACCACTGAGCCACTGTGCATAAAATGATAGAGTTCATAATTAAATGATTTGAACAAAGCAAAATTCACATGGATCAAATAATACTCTGAGACATTGGTTTATGGTTCTGAAATTCTTCAATTTTAACATTTTTATTTTTTCCTTTTCCCCTCCCTATTCTTTTAATTTCAACTTTCAGCTAGCTTAGCTAAGTTTAGAGAGGCAATTCCATAACATACCACTGTCTCTCCACTCCTGTCCTAATTTAAGATGTGTCTCAAGGCCTACCTCTTTTGACCAAAGACAACATTCCTTGTGCAGTTTAGTGTAATTTTTTTTTTGATAATGTTTCTGAATTGCTTAAATATAATAAAAAGCCAAATTGTTCAGCAGGTAAAAGTCAGTACCTAAACGAACCATACAGATTGGAAGGTCTAGGGTACAGTCTTTGTTCGTGCTTTTTAAAAAAAAATTCATTCCTGGGATGTGGGGGTCACTGGCTAAGCCAGCATTTATTGCCCATTCCTAATAGCCCTTCAGAACATGGTGATGAGCTGTCTTCTTGAGCTGCTGCAGCCCATGTAGATAGACCCGTAATGCCATTAAGAGAATTCCAGGTTTTTGTCCTAATAACACTGAAAGAATAGCGATATTTTTCCATATCAGACTATTGGGTGGCTTGCAGGGGAAATTGCAGGTGGTGGTGTTTCCATGTATCTGCTGCCCTTATTCTTTTGGATGGATGTGGTGTTGGGTTTAGTCTTGAGGGGACTTGGTGAATTTCTGCAGTGCATCTTTGGATGGTACACTCTGCTGCTACTGTGCATCAGTGGTGGAAGGAGTGGATATTTGTGGATGGAGCCGTGCAAGTGGGCTGCTTCGTCTTGGATGGTGTCAAGCTTCTGAGTGTTGTTGGAGCTGCACTTATCTGGGCAAATGGGGAATATTCCATCTCACTCCTGACTTGTGCCTTGTAGATGGTGGACATGTTTTGAGGAGTTACTTGCCACAGTATTCCTAGCTTCTGACCTGCTCTTACAGCTACTATAGTTATGTGGCTCATCCAGTTCAGTTTCTGGTCAGTAATTACCTCTCAGTAATGCTAGGCTATGAGTCAATCACATTGCTGCGTTGTCACATGTAGACCTGATGTGGATGGCAGATTTCCTTCCCTGAAAAGTAATAGTAGCACTAGATTTTTTCCCCCCAACAATCACTGTGCTCATCATTAGACATTAACTTCAAATTTTTTTTAAAAATTGAAGTCAAATTTCACTATCTGCCATGGCAGGATTTGAAGCATAGCCCCCAGAATGGTGCCTGGGTATCTGGATTACTTGTCCAGTGAAAATACCACTAGGCTTTTGTCTCCACTTATTTGGCTGCCCTGAGAAGGGAAGTGACAAATGAAGTGCCTCAGCTAATGAGCAGGGACAAGATAAAGGTAATCTGCCAACTTAATCCTGACTATCCGGTGATATGGATTGAAAGGTGGGAAGGCAGTTCAGTATGGTATAATACTAGGGCTTTGACCCTCTTCTCCCATGGTGAGTGACTTGCTGTCTTATGTCATTTATGAAGAACAACTAATTGGGCAAAAAGTGTCAAGGTGACTGCGCTCCACCATGCTTCTGTGCATTGACAGGAAAGGAGAATATTATAAAGCAAGGATAAAAAATCCTGACAATTACAAGAATGTAGTAAGTTCAGGTCTGTACTCAGGTAAGAGAACATTAACTGGCCTTACCTCACATAATAATGTACAACAGAGAGAGGCTAGGTGAGGGCATGACTTAGTCTCTTCAAACTCATTTCCATCTTGTTCTGATATTAGATGTAGCTCCTTATGCACATGCTCAGGAGCCACTATTGGAGAAAAGGTTTAGTTAAGTCTTAACTACACAAAGAATAGCAGTGCCTTTGTGGATCAGTCTAAAGAAGTTAGTTTACAGAAGGAGTCTTGTCATGTTTTACAAAATCGTTGATTATCTTAAAGAAATTGCTGAGAGGATTTCCAGGGTGCTGCAATGGAGATTCTGCAAAAGTCCCCACCTATGTTGGAATAATGGCTGTTGGGCCATGAGAAAATCTGCTCCATAGTTTTTAGCTGAATGGTGTCATCACTGCTGTTGACTTCAAAATGTTGAGGAGGGCAATGTGAAAGAGAGAATCAGACTTCAAAACGTCCTGCTGAATTGATTAAAATAATCAGCTTCAAAGCAGATCTTATTTCAATAAAATACTGGTTTGGCTATGTCTCACATTCATATTTAATTTCTCTTCAAACTAGCTCCATGAAGATTTACAGTTTGAAGGAAAATCATTCTGCAAGAGTCAATTTATCCATTTGTAAGCAGATTGCGTTGGCATCATGTTTGTGTGGTTTAGAACTTCAGAAGCAGTTTTATGCATATAATTAGCAAGAGGCAATATTTCTTAAATACTCAGTAGAACACTGAACATTTCAAACTGATGCCCTTAAGTTAAATACACTATTAAACTTAATTGCAACATACAAGGAAATTCCTAGGTATTTTAAGGAAAAACTTAAAAACTCGGACTTTGGATAAATGCCCTTTTGTTGCTAAAAAATCTCCAAAGCACAGTTTGATCCATTATTATGTTTTGTGTGATTCACAAGCTGTCTGTTTAAATATGCAAAGGCATCATTGAAATAGGTGACCCTGGACGAGAAGCATTCCTCTTGTCCAGCCTTATCTCCAAGGCCACTTGACAAATGAAATTTATTCAACAGTCGATAGTTTTGGATGAAAAAAGTAAGAAAAGCATCATCCTTGTTATATGGGAGCTGGCAAACTTTAAAATGAATCAATAGAATAAGGACAGTAGTGTAAGTACAACTTTAATACAGGTTTGAGTTATTGTGTGGCAGGACACTTTGGAATCAAGCTGAGGCCAACTATCCATTCAGTCATTGTCCTCTCCTATAGAATAAAGAGAATATCTCATCATTGACAGCGATATCTAAGCTTATGTTCACTGATGCAAAAGAGTATCATAAATCACTTCTGCCTGAGGCACCAGTGAGCTATGAATCTTCCTTACTTGTGAAATAAAACTGATTAGTAGCAGAATCTCAAAATTGAAATGTTTCTGCCTTGAAAATTCCTTCAGCATACTTGAAACTATATTCTGAAGCTGCTTTTTAAAAATCATAGCTGGTGAACAACCAATTCTTAGCCAGTTTGTTGAAATGAATGTCTTAACCTTAAAAAGTTAGTAAAGACAACAGACAATGATAATGTCTGCTTACTTTCTGCCTCAGCATTTCAGTCACATGCTGTTACTAATCCAGGGAGCAACTTGTTCTCTGGTTTTCCATTCAGATTAATTTGGCACTGAAGGACAGAGTCCATTGCACACATTTGAAGGAGAAGGAAATAAGTCAAAGACAGGAAAAATTAGAATATTAGAAGGGATAAAGATGATGGCCTCTATTTTCACAGGCTTGCATTTCTAGATGGCAAAGACTTTTCAAAAGGCTAAAACTGCCATTATCCTCTACTGTTATCCTCATTTTATTATCTTCTTAAACCATTCAGTGTTGTATTAGATTAATCAGGTGGGTGACACAAACAATATTTCTGTGATACAATGTGTGCTTTGAAACCAAAACAATTGTACATTATGTAGGAAACGCTTTTAGTATTTGCTCCTAGAGTGGGATTTTCCCATTTTCAGTTCATGTTTCATTAAGTGAGATTCATGGCATCCAATCTGCCATGGTTCAGTACAACTTTCTTTACTCAATCTTATGCTCTTGATGTTATTAATTATGCAAATACGCTCCCGAGCACATTTCTTGATGAATTGCACAGCTAGAGTGTTGGGAGCACTCACCTCTGCACCTCTCACCTCTGGTGTTTACATTGTAAGTGGCATATTTAAAACCTGGCTGAACACAACGGTAGACTTTGCAGGCCAGGAACCACCCCTCACCTTGTGGTGCCCCACCATTATGGCCCTGAGAAAATGAAAGCTTGCTTCCCATTCCATGGACAAGCACCTGGAGGTGCTGGTTGATGGGGTGGTAGCGAGGAGGGCAATCCTTCTCCTTGTGGCTCAAAGACATGAGGGGAGGATTGACCAACTCTCCAGGGCAACAGGGCTGCCCACAGAGATGGTTCCCTCCAAAATGAGCCGTGGAATACAGTACTGCACGTTGACATGGTGAGAGAATGACAAAGTGAAGAGATGTTTTGAGAATACTTAGAGGTATGGGCAAAATATCATGAGAAACAATCTTTTCCTTTTGTAAATATATGTTGGCTTGCATTATCAAATTGTCTGCTATGAGGATAAGTTGCATCTATGGGACTTCAGACATCACAAAGATGAAAGTCGTTGCAAAGGCCAAATCATTGCTCATCTCTAACATGTCACTGACTCCTCAAAAGCTTCAGATTTGAGAGGTCCTTAAACTATGACACTGATGGTGGAAAAAAATTTTTGGAGTGGTATCACAGGAAATTGGTGAGTTATTTGGCTGGTAAGGAACGACCATTAAGTACTGTCTCTAAATAGCTGTAAATTATAAAAGTGTATTATTAAGGTATTAAGTGAAAATACCAGGGATAAGTGAAAGTCAGAGTCACCAGAATAAAGTAGATAAGTAACAATAATAACTAATACTAGGATAAGTGAGCTAAAGTAAGATAAGAGAAGGAGAGAAAAGTTAATGCCAGTAGAGAACTTTAAGGCTAAGTAATTACAAAACATAGTAAGTGAGCAAGTAGCTCAGGCTAGGTGAGTTTAAGACATGACAGCCCAGGTTGGCCAAATAAAAAGTGCAACCTGCTGCATGTGGAAAGTCAGGGACTGTACTGAAGTCCTACATAGCCACATGGACAGAAGTTTTTGCACTGCAGAAATTTGGGCTCAGAATTTCAGAGTTCATGGAGCAGCTGGAAGACACCATGGCACATCTGCAAGGCTCAGGGTTACATGGATAGCACTTTTAGAGATGTGGTTATACTGCAGATTAATGGAACAGGAGGAAGTAAGTGAATGGTCATTGCCAGGCAGTCCAAGAGAAACAGGCATGTACTATAGGAGCTCCCTGGGGTTCTTTTCACAAATCCATTTTCCGCTTTTCAAGCTGATGAGGGTGCTGGTTCCTCGTAGGAAAGCAATCAGAACCAAGGCTGGCCCCACAAGCAGCTTGACTGTAAAGGAGGGAAGGAAGAAGATAGGAAGAGCTATAGTGATTGGGGATCAATTAAGGAGAACAAACAGGCATCTCTATGGCTGTTAATGTGATCCAGGATGGTATGCTGCTGCTCTGGTCCCAGGTTTAAGGATGTCACAGAGTGGCAAAAGGATATTCTTCTGAGGGAAGAGTTTATGGTCCATGTTGGTACTAGTGACTTGGGTAGAAGGAAGATGTGGTCCTGCTATCAGAATTCAAGGAACCAGGTAGAAAATTAGCAAGCAGGACTCCATAATCTCCATATTACTCCCAGTGCCACATGTAAGTGAGTACAAAAATAGGAAGATAAGACAAATGAATGTGTGGTTGCAAAAATGTTGCAGGAGGAAGAGATTTAGAGTCCTGGTAGACTGGGATTGTGTGGGATCCAGTAAAGAATATTAGAGAAGAATTTCTTAACATACTTAAGGATAGCTGGCATTAGCATTGAGAATAGTTAGTTAATAGATGAAGCTGGAGTAGGAGAGAAAGAATGGAAATCCAAAAGAGTTAATGTGCATGTATATTAACACACAGTGTATAGTAAATGAGGTTCAAGAGTTATAGTCGCAGATTGCAATGCAGAATTATGTGCTGGAGACCCGGTTCTAGGAAGATCAAGACTTAGTGTTAAGATTTCCTGGGTATAAGTTATTCAAGAATGGTGGAAAAGGAAGGAGAGGAAAGGTCACTATTGGTTAAGGAGGGCCTTATAGTGCTGGAGAAGATAGAGATGTCTCAGAGGGTTAAGGACAGAATCAATTTGGCTAGAGTTAGTGGGGTAGGGCAGATAGGTGGCAAATGGGGTTTGAAGACATGTGAGGTGATGCAATTTGGTCAGAAGAATACTGAAAGACAATCTAAAATAGGGGATGCAATTCTAAAAAGGGAGCAGATGAATCTGGGTATACACATGCACAGATCATTTAAGGTGGCAGGACGGGTGGAGAGTAGTTATTAAAGCATACAATGTCCTTGGCTTTATTAATAGGGACACAGAGTACAAGAGCAAGGAGGAGATGTTGAACTTGTATAATACACTTGTTCGACCACTGTTGAAGTACAGTTATGGGTGCCAAATTATTAGGAAAGGTGTGAATATCTTGCAGACAGTGCAGAAAAGATTATCAAGAATGGTTCCAGGTATGAGAAACTTCAGTTATAAGAATGGATTGAAGAACTCTATGACTCTATAAGTTGGGACTGTTCTCCTTGGAGAGAAGACTGCTGGGACAGGAATTTGATAAAGGTTTTCAAAATTATGAGTGGGCTGGACAGAGTAGATCGGGAGAACATGTTCCCACTTGTAAAAGAAAGAGAGGGCATAGATTTAAAGTGACATGCAAATGAAGCAACAGTGATGTAAGAAAAAAATATTTGCACACAGAGTAGTTAGGGTATGGAATGCACTGCCTGAAAATGTCGTCAAAACAGACTCAATTGGGGAATTCAAGAGGGCATTGGATGATTATTTGGATAGGAGTGGTGTGCCAGGATATGTGGAAATGTTAGGAGACTGGCATTGAATAACAGAACCAGTGCAGGCACAATAGGCTGAACAGCCTCCTCTGCACTGTAAAAATTCTGTGGTTGTTGCTCTGACTGCAGCTAAGACATTTCATTTTCATGGGGTCAGCACTGAGACAAAAGGCAATACGTCGGGATTGTACTCGGGTCTGGCCTGTACACACAACTCGACACATCTCCGGAGGGAAATATTTATTTCTACTTTTCAAGGGAGTGCAGTGCCACTCAAAGTTGGGAGACATAGAATGGTCAGCTGACATATCCACTCTCCGTTGTACAGCTCTGGTGTGCTGAGTAAAGCTGCACACAACACTACCTCTCACAGATTCATATTCTAGAGAATGCTCAAACCTTTCAGGGAAACCTAGGAATTACTGTGAGCAAAATAACTTGGCAGAAGCATACCAGTCTGGGGTGGCACGGTGGCTCGGGGTAAACACTGTGGCCTTACAGCACCAGGGACCTGGGTTTGATTCCAGCCTCAGGCGACTATCTGCGTGGAGTTTTCACATATACCCTGCGTCTGCGTAGATTTCCTCCCACAGTCCAAAGATGTGCAGGTCAGGTGGATTGACCATGGGAAATGCGGGATAGGGATAGGGTAGGGGGCTGGGTCTGTTTGGGATGCTCTTTGGAGGGCCAGTGTGGATTTGTTGGGCCAAAGGGCCTGTTTCCACACTGTAGTGATTCTATGATTCTAAATCCTTGGTGTCCCTGAGCTCCAAAGTAAAGTCCTGAAGGGCTGAAGTGGTGTGTGAGTTGGACGAGGAGCAGGCCTGGTGATATGGTCAGGCTGGTGGCTTGCTGACGTTGACTTGTGTGGATGAAGATTGAGGACGATGGAAGCTGTGGAACATGCTGGAATGTTGTTGTGAGGAAACAGTCGGGTTGTGGCTGGGACAAGCATTCTACAAGCTGCAGCCATCAAGTACTTAGCCTGATTTACACGTCAGGAATTTGTGTTAGATTTCTTCTCAGGGAAGGAGAGGACAATCGGAGGTGGCTATTAATAAGTCAAGTTGTGGCTGTAATGTGATGCAAATGCATGGAATCACTGCTCAATGGAGAGATTCTGAAGTCACTATTTAATAGTTGAGGGGAAAATCACAAATGCTTTCCTCAATATCAAAACTCTGATTTTTATTTTATTTTCCAACCTTTCTCACTCTTGCTCACACCACATGAAGGAGGGAAAGATTCTGTCCATAGTATGAACTACAGACAAAGGGGATTTCAATGGCCTCCTTAATGGTTTTGTTAGCAAAAATGAGGCCCTGAGATTAAGGATTGGTAACAGTATTGATATGGAATTGGTTAAGGGACAAAAAGTGAGGAAATAATGGTGAAGGGTTGTTTTTTTCAGATTGGAGGAAGGTATTCCTCAAGGTTCAGTACTTGGACCACTTTATTTGTTCATATTTTCATGATTTGGGAAGATCATAACCGAGTTAAAGAAGATATAGACAGATTAGTAAAATTGGTAAATACTTTACAGATAAAATATAATACAGTTAAATGAGAATTGGTGTACTTGGCAGGCAAAATGAGAAGAGGCACCATGTTACATATGGTACAATTTTAGAGGGGTGCAGCAATAGCGAGAACTGGGGTATATGTGTTCATTTCTTTGAAGGAGGCAAGAGCTATTTGGAAGGCTTTAAATAAAAGACTCAACAGTTCTTGGCTTTATAAAGAGAGACAAAGTGCACAAAACAAGGAAGATACTCCATCTTATAAAACATTTGTATTGTCCTCGTTGGAGTTTCGCGTACAATGTTGGGTCACCACACTTTAGGAAGGAAGTCAAGTCCTCAGAGTAAGCATAGAAGATAGCTGTGAGAATGGTATCAAGGTGGAGAAACATCAATTAACTACAGAGACTTGCAAAGCTCGGGCTGTTCTCTTTATAGTGAAAAAGGTCAAGAGGAATTCTGATGGCAATGCTCAAAATAATGGATGATTTTTGATGGAATAAATGAGGAGAAATTGTTTGCAATGGCAGAAGGGTTGGAAATCAGAGGACACACTTAGGTTCATTGTGAAATGAACCAAGGATGAGATGACAGAAATAAAATAGTTGAGTAAATATTTGAAGGTGAAACATTTGCAAGGCCACAGAGAACAATCTTTTCCAAGCATGTTGGGCCAAATGGCCTCCTTATGTGTGATTTATTTTGCATAAAAATAAAATGGATCTTAATGGTGACATTAAAAAATAAAAAATTCTTATTGTTTTCTCTCTTGAAAAATCCACAGTGGCTATTACTTTTTAATCATCGTTTCAAATTTTTGCACAATTTTTTAAAGCATATATCCTACAAGGAAACAAAAGATGAATAACTGCACTGCATCATGACTCACTGGGATAGAGCATTGGGTACCAAACCCTGCTATTCCTGGAGTCATTACAAAAGCGAAAATTAGTTAAATTATGCAAAGTCACAATTTACCTGACAGATGAACTCAGGATAAAAGAAGACATTCACCAGGTCACTGTATTCAATGAAAACAAATTGTTTTTAACAAATGGCAATTAGGAGATGTGAATTACTAACTTATAATGCTGTAACTTTGGAGTTACACACAGTTCTTAGCTCTAAAGGGATCAAAGCATATTGGGAGAAAGTGGGAACAGGGTTCTGAGTCGGATGATCAGCTGTGACCATATTGAATGGCAGACCAGGCTTGGTGGACTGAAAGATCTATTCATGCTCCTATTTTCTACGTTTCTATACATTAAACTCCATGTCTTTTACACACAAAGACAGACATGGAAATTAAGGGTGGAGAAAGAAAAAAATGTCAGGGAAACAGTTCAGCAGCATCAAACTGGCCTGTAGGAGTTAGTGAATTGTTTTCTTTCAGTTTCTTCCAATTCATTTCAGTTCTTTGTGAGTCCACAGCCCAAAACCAAAAGGAAATAAATAATGAGATAACAAGATGTAGAGCTGGATGAACACAGCAGGCCAAGCAGCATCAGAGGAGCAGGAAAGCTGACGTTTCGGGTCTGGACCCTTCTTCAGACCCTTCTTCAGGTCTAGACCCGAAATGTCAGCTTTCTTGCTCCTCTGATGCTGCTTGGTCTGCTGTGTTCATCCAGCTCTACAC
>NC_063347.1:36716302-36740528 GCF_021869965.1 Rhincodon typus
CAGAGGAGCAGGAAAGCTGACGTTTCGGGTCTGGACCCTTCTTCAGACCCTTCTTCAGGTCTAGACCCGAAATGTCAGCTTTCTTGCTCCTCTGATGCTGCTTGGTCTGCTGTGTTCATCCAGCTCTACACCTTGTTATCTCAGGTTCTCCAGCATCGGCAGTTCCTACTATCTCTGTAGGATTTAAATAATACTGTCTTTACATTTGTCTGGTATTGATTCATCTACCTTACACTTTTGGAATGAGTAATTTCCTGAAACTGATGGTGCCAACAAAAACCATTTAAGAAATTGAATTTATTCTGTAAATATAGAATGTTTTATAACTGGAGTGCTAATGGTTAATTTGACTGTTAAATTAATTTCAGTCCTTAATTATACCTTTGAGTGTCTGAGGTCTGTTGGCCTGAAATGTTGAGTGGGAGGCAGAAGATATTTTGCTCTATCTGTGGCATGCCATAACCAAGAAAGGAAGGTTTGATTTCAGGTAATGAATTTCATTACCACCAGATATCGCAAAACATTTTAAAGCGAGTTAGGTGTGTAATCCCTGCTTTAATGTAGAAAACACAGCAGACAATTTGAGCTCAGCAAGATTCCACAAGCAGCAATGTGATCAGAACCAGAAGATTTCATGATGTTAATTAAGGGATAAATATTGGACAGAATGTTAGTGATAAATCCTTTGTTCTTTGAAGCAGTGACATGGAATCTCTCACATCCACCTAAAACAGCACACCAGGCCTCAATTTAATGTCTGATCTAAAACTCAGTACCTTTGACAGCGCAGCACTCCCTCAGTACTGCGCTGGTGTGTCAACCTGGATTTTTGAGCTCAAGTCCTGGAGTCAGACTTGAATCCACAATTGCCTGATTCAAAAGGGAGATGCTACTACCTGAGGCAAGATTGACACCAGGTCATAAAAGCTGGTGTATCATTAACTGAGATTGAACTGTTGCAGAGAGTGTTCCTAAGGTGTCAGTCAGGCATGCTCGCTTTCTTTGGTAAATGATGCTCTCACTGACAGCTCAGTGATGAGGGTTTGATGCCACATCATTAAGTAGGTAGGACAAAAGATCTCACTGTCACATTACCATTGAAAAATAGCTCAAAAACAAACCAAACTGATTTATTGTCTACTGTTTACAGTTTTGTTTTATACATGTTAATGGGTTATTACGCAGCATCAATTTTTAATCTCCCTTGAAACTGCATTAATTGCTTTTAAATTATGGTTTAATGAGAGACCATTAATACATTAAAGAACCATTGTCATCCTACTGGAGGGATGAGAAAGTTGAATGATTATAGCACCAGTTTAGAAGAAACTATTGTTGCCAGTAGAGGATCAAACATTGGATTAGACCAAACTTAGTTTCTATCTACATTGTATTTCTTTATGCCACTAACTAAAATATGTATTGGCTACAACACTAAAGTAAAAGATAATGGGCCAAATCCTACTGTAGCATTTAATCTAATGGCGTCTGTTGTTGGGTTTATTGTTGGTTCTTGTTTAGGTTTCTTCCCCAAGATTTCATGTGGTAAGTTATTGAAAGTATGAGCTGATAATGTCCCAGCAAGGGAAGAGGGTTTTTAGGACTTGAGTGAACAATACAAACAAAGGTGTTTCCTTAACCAATTCGGAACGAAAGATTGTGAAATAGTGTTAAATAAGAATGGGTAAATTCAATGCCAAATCAGGTACAGAAAGAAAAGCAAAAAGAGACAAACAATGATTGAATGGGAGAGCACAAAAGAGAGAGAAATAATCATTGGTCTCACTATTATTCTGACCGCAAAATTTGGGAAAACTTCAACAAACTCTGCAGTCCCCAACTGCTGCCTCTCGTCACCTGAAAATGTGCCTGCAGCCATCAGTTCCATTCTAACAAAAAATATGACTCCTTCTGGGAGGAAACTTGACCACTTCGCTGTTGTATGGTTTTTCAGTTGAGTCAAGCATCACTCCTGGATACCCAGGCAAGTCAGTTAATGAAATACAAAGATCAAATGAAACATAGGATTTTAACTTGTAATCAAATAGTTAAGAATGTCTCAATATAGATTCAGGACACTGTGATGTCTCAGGTCGAACATGGGTAAGGAATCCTGCTGTAGATTACCACCAAGCAAGGTTCTTTTGCTGATAAATTCCATGTTGAAAAGCAGTTGGAAGAAGCGCTAAATATATCAAGAGAACAGAATGTACTCTGGTTAAGGAGATCAATGTTGTACCACTATTGACTGAGTTGGTCAAATCTTAAAGGACATGATTGTTACGGCTGGTAGTGAGGGAACCAAAGATGGAATAACTTATTTGACCACGACCTCAATAATCTACCTGTAGCAGATGCTTCAGTCCATGATAGTATTGTTGGGAGTGATCACTGCATACAGTCATTGTGGAGACAAATTCCAGCCTTCATATTGTGGCTATCACTCATTCATGTTGTGTGACACTACCACTGAGCTACATAGATTTAAAACAGATTTAGCAGCTCAAAACTGGGCATCCATGAGTCACTGTGGGCTATCAGCAGCAGCAGAACTTTAATTTGCAAACTCAAAGCCCAGCATATATCCTATTCTACCATTACCAGCAAAACGGCAGACCAATCCTGTTTAAATGAAGACTGCGGGAGAGCGTACTAGGAACATCACCAGGCATACAAAAAAAAAGGTGTCAAATGGGTGACGTTATAACACAGGACTATTGGCATGACAGTCAGTAAAAGCAGCAATGTGATAATCAAGGGCAAGCAATCCTATAACCAATGGATTAGATTCAAACTCTGCTGTCCCATCCCATCCAGTTGTAAATGTGGTGGAACATCGAGCAATTAAGTGGAGGATGAAAGGGGTCATTGACAGTGTTATCAAGTGGCACTTATTGTTCTCACTGATGCACAGTTTGGGTTCTACCAGGGCCACTCAAATTCTGACTTCATTACAGCCTTGGTTCAAACATGGACAAAAGAGCCAAACTCAAGAAGCGAGAAGAGAATGACTGCCCTTGGCATTAAGGCAACATTTGGCTGAGGGGGTCATTAAGGACCTCTTGCAAAACTAGAATCAATAGGAATTAGGGAAAGTTCTCCACTGTTTGGAATCATACCTTGTACAAAGACAATGGTTGTGGTTGTTTGAGTCCATTATCTTAGTCCCAGGACATTACTGTGGGGGTTCCTCAGGCTATTGTGCCAGGTAAAATATCTTCTGCTACTTCAATGATTCCCTTCCATCATAAGGTCAGAAGTGAGGATCTTCACTGTTGATTTCACAATGTTCAGCACCATTCTCAACTCCAAAGATGCTGATGCTGTTCGTGTCCGCTGTCCAGCCTCAGGTGACCGTCTGTGTGGAGTTTGTACATTCTCTCCACGCCGGCGTGGGGTTTCTCTGGGTGCTCCAGTTTCCTCCCACACTCCAAAGATGTACAGGTTAGGTGGACCGGCCATGTTTAATTGTACATTGCGTTCGGAGATGTGCAGGCTAGGTGGGTTAGCTATGGGAAATGCAGGGTTACAGGGGTGGAGTAGGGGTTGGGCCTGGGCGGGATGCTGTTTGGAGGGTTGGTGTAGACTCGATGATCTGAATGGCCTGCTTCCACCCTGTAGGGATTCTTTGATTTTATAATTCTGTGTGTCCAAATTCAAGATCTGGACAACAACCCAAATTAAAGTGATAAGTAGCAAGTGTGATTCACACCTCAAAAAAGCCAGCAATGGCCATTACCAATAAGCAAGAATCTTATTTAACCATCTCCCCTTCATATTCAAATAGCATTATCATTTCTGATTCACTGACAATCAATATCCTGGGAATGACCATTAACCAGAAAATGAACTGAACCAGTTATATAAATATAACAGCAAACAGGGCAATTCAGTGAATAGCACACCTTCCCAATAACTGCACAAGTCAGGACTGTGAGGGAATACTCTTCATTGTCTGGTTGGCTGTAGCTCCAATAACTATCAAAAAGCTTGTCACCATCCAGAACAAGGCAACACACATGATCGGCAGCCCATCAGCAATGTCATTAAACATTCACTTCCTTTTATCACTGAAGCACTGTAGCAGCAGTGTGAACCATCTACAAGAGGCACTGCAACAACTCGCCAAGGCTCCTTCTACATTACCTAACAAACCACAATCTCTATCACCCATCAGGACAAGGGCAGCAGATGCATGTCAATGACACCAAAACCAATTTCCTCACCTAACCACACACCAACCTGACCTGTAACTACACTGCGAGTTCAAAACCATGGAACTTCCTTTCCAACAGCACTGAGGGTATATCTATACACCAAGGTTCAAGAAGGCAGCTCACTCCTACCCATAGGCTAGGCAATAAATAGGACTAGGCAGGGATGCCCAGATCCCATGACTGCATCATAAAAACACATCATTTTTGAAAGGGGGGGGTTTAAATTTATACGAGTGAATGCTCTTCTTCAAAAATTATAAGTTGGGTGCCCAATACTTGATCTTTTTTGAAAAAAAATGCCTCTATAATGGCAAAATTTGTGGGAGCAAAGAGTGGAATTTAAATAAGTGTGCAAGTGTGTAACCAAAATCACAGTCTGGAGAAATCAAAGTCTGACTTTTGAAAGCTTTGTTTTGCTAAACCCATGTACCTCCTGTGTTTGAGTTGGAAAGAGAGTAAAAATCTGTTCCTTTGTATTATAATGGATAAATTTAGCAAAATTACATCCATTATAGAATGGAAGCATTTACAAGGCGAATATAACATTGGAGGCTTTGATGGTCTTCACCGTGTTTGAAAGGCAGGAATGATGAATTGCCTACATATTCGAGCAGACAGCAAATAAGTGTTGCTCTGAATTTCAACAACTTTAGATGAAATTGTGAATACATCAGAAACAGTAAGGAGAGAACTTGAGCAAATGCATGCAACGTAAAGAACTAATCTAAGGGAAATTGGCATGTGTACCAGATTTGAAAAAGGTAATCAAACATTTCTGCCGTTGGATAGCTATTTCATTGTGGTGCATGTATTGTATTCATACACAAAAATAATCAGCTTAAGTCATTTTTATTCAGTGCAGTGTTACAATAAAAGCATTGCAAATTACATTGTAATGTTATTTTTAATAATGATATACAATTTGTTTGTAAATATCAGGAATTCTAACAGCATGCTGCAATTCTGTTACTAGGAGATAACAAGACACAAAGAACTTGCTTCTCTTGCGTGTTAACATGACTCTTGAGACATCCCAAAATGCTTCTTGATATGTCATCACAGTTAAGTGCTTAAATGCACCAACTACTTTGTACAGCAATAAAGTTGAATAAGCAGCTATTCTCTTTTTGGTGATGTTAGTGGCCAGAACACTTAGGGGCAGCACAGCGGCTCAGTGTACCAGGGACCTGGGTTCAATCCCACCCTCAGGCAACTGTCTGTGTGGAGTTTGCACATTCTCCCCATGTCTGTGTGAATTTCTTCCAGGTGCTCTGGTTTCTTCCCAAAGTCCAAAGATGTACAGGCTAGGGAGATTAGCCATAGTGTGCAGGGGTGTGTAGCTTAGGTGGGGGTTAGACAGGGATGGATCTGGGTGGGATGCTGCAAGAGTCAGTGTGGACTTGTTGGGCCAAAGGGCCTATTTCCACACTGTGGGGATTGTATTGTATGTATGATTGAACACAAGGGAGACCAACTTGATTTTCTTTAGTAATTGCCATGGAACCTTTTGCATCAACTTGAATCACTTTAATGAAATAACCCTGGAGACAATGGAATAATCTGCTCAAAACAACAAGTGCAGAGCAAGCCCCAGGGTAGATGCGATTCTCAGCATGAATACAAACTCATCAGATTTGGTTGATTCCTCCTTTACCTTTTCCCATGTTACATGGGGATTACCATAATGCTGGGTGATCACTTTCCGATCAGTCATCACTTTAGGATCTGGCAGCTTATTTTGCAAACACACGCTCTTCCTGTCGGTCACCATTCACCTACTCAGGGAACTGACACAGATACAGTCACTTGCCTGCCTCAGTGGATAAGTTGAATTTAAAAACCTCACAACCTAGGAATATTATAAATTGTGAATTTCTTAATTTCTCCTCTCTCAATCATTTTCTGCCATTTTACTTCAATTATTCTTGAAGATGGTGATTCTCCTTTCTTTTTAGCTCCTGTTGCTGGCATGAACACCCCCTTGAACTATTCCATGCCCATTGTTTTAGCATATTGCAATGGGCTCATCAAAACAGCAAAGGGCAGCACAGTGGCTCCATGGTTAGCACATGCTGCCTCACAGCACCAGGGACCCGGGTTCAATTCCACCCTCAAGCGACTGTCCATATGGAGTTTGCACATTCTCCCCGTGTCTGCGTGGGTTTCCTCCGGTTTCCTCCTACAGTCCAAAGATGTGCAGGGTAGGTGGATTGGCCATGCTAAATTGCCCATAGTGTCCAGGGGTGTGTAGATTAGGTGGGTTATAGGGGAATGGGTCTGGGTGGGATGCTGTGAGGGTTGGCGAGGGTTTGTTGGGCCGAAGGGCCTGTTTCCACACTGTAGGGATTCTATGATCTATGAAGACAGTGGTTCAGTAATTTCACCAACTACTACCCCTTTCCCCTGCAAATGTCCATCCCTCACTCTACCCAGCTCAACCCTGCCATTAGATTAACAATTTCTGGTAGATTAGCCAACATTATCCTCTTCACAATTCACTTCACTGTGCCTATTCACTCATGAAAAATGCTGTTTCCATTCATGCCTTCCTTACAGATATTAATATGGACATATTGCTTTGACTAGTCAAGGCTAACTTTGTCCTGCACAAAGTCCCCCCCCACTTAGTTGTAACATCCACTATCTCTTCTGACCAGGCTATCAAGGAGTAATGAGGCTTTTATCTGACACTCAGACCATGCCCTTTCTTCCTTGCACCATGTTCTCCTGCAAGCACCTCACCCTGTTCTAGCGTCTCAGCTGTCCTTTCATGGTACCGTCTTCAGAAAATGCAAGCTGGAGTTGCTCCCTGCAATTCCTCTCTCAGATTCCACACAGAGAAACATTCATTCTAGTTAAACGTAATCTGCCCCTCAGCTTCCCTTTCCAATTCTCAATTTCATATAAACTATCTTCCCTATACACCTCTGGCAACCTCAATGTTGACAACCTCAAAGGGTACTTGGCAATAAAACAGGTTGATGTCACTGTACATGGAGTACATAAATTTACTTACACTTCGCTCATACAACCAGGGGAATCCTTGATCTGCAGAATTGCATCTGGTGGTGGAAAAAACGAAATAAAGTATCACTCAAATTCAAAACTGCACCAATAAATAGCAAAACATAAGGAAATTAGGTCAATTATTCCTCCACCATGAAGTCATTTTGCAGTGTTGATCTGTTGTTACACATCTAAACAATTGCAAAAGATAGCAGAGATTCACTGCAACATTAGCACATGAGAATGCACAAGAACTTATAAAGATAAGGTTGTCAATTGAAATGTTACAGATGTCTCTAGATACAAATATGAAATATTCAATTTAATATATATTTTCTTATTAAGGTAAAGTTTAACCGAAGTCAGATCTGAGTTTCAGGAATGACATGTTCATCATAGATTACTTAGATAGTCATTGTTATTTGTAGGATGAGCTGCACTCAATGGTGGAACTGCCAAAGTTCCTCGACAACTGAAAAATAGTCAAGTTGAAGATGAGACAACACAGTGTGGAGCTGGAGGAACACAACAACCAGGCAACATCAGAGGAGCAAGAAAGTTGACATTTCGGGTCAGGACCCTTCTCCAGAACTGGGGAGGGGGAAGGGAGCTGGGAAATAAATAAATAGAGGAAGGTAGGTCAGATGGACAACCAGGCAACATCAGAGGAGCAAGAAAGTTGACATTTCGGGTCAGGACCCTTCTCCAGAACTGGGGAGGGGGAAGGGAGCTGGGAAATAAATAAATAGAGGAGGAGTGGGGCTGAGGAAGGTAGGTCAGATGGTGATAAATCAGTGCAGGTAGGGAGTGGTGGGGATTGGGCAGTGGGATGAGTGGGGAGGATAGGTGGGAGAAAAGATGGACAGGTTGTGTCAGGTCAAGGAGGCGGGGATGAGAGGGAGGGTTAGACATTGGATGATGCTGGAGGTGGGGAGATCTTAAAGCTGGTGAATTCCATGTTTAGGCCATCGGGCTGTAGGCTCCAAAGGCAGAATAGGAGGTGGTCCTCCTCCAGTTTGCGGGTGGTGTCATTGTGACACTGGAGGAGGCCAAGGATGGACATGTCACCCAGGGAGTGGGAGGGGGAGTTAAAATGATTGGTGACCGGAAGGTACTGTCGTTTGTCGCATACAGAGCGCAGATGCTCCATGTAACGCTCTCTGAGTCTACGTTTGATCTCTCTCTCATCCCCACCTCCTTGAGCTGACACAACCTATCTATCTTCTCTCCCACCTATCCTCCCCGCCCATCCCACTGACCAATCCCCACCACTCCTGACCTATTACCATCCGACCTACCTTGCCCAGCCCCACCCCTCCTTTCTCTATTTATTTCCCAGCTCCCTTCCCCTTCCCCATTTTTGAAGAAGGGTCCTGACTCGAAATGTCAACTTTCCTGTTCCTCTGATGCTGCCTGTCCTGCTGTGTACCTCCAGCTCCACACTGTGTCGTCTCTCGCTCCAGCATCTGCAGTTCTTGCTATCTCTCAAATTGAAAATAAGTTCTTACTGCCACCTACTGTCAATTTCATGCATTGACAACTTCCGTAATTTTTTAATATGGAATTTAAGCATCACAAGCGAGGCCAGGAATTATTGCCCACTGCTAAATGCCTTTGAGGAACTGATTAAAAGTTACCTTCTTGAAATGCTGCAGGCCATTTGATGTAGATGTCATCCACATATGCAGCCCCTCTCTTTGAGGATCCTGTCTACTTGGGATTGTGAGTATATACCATGGGTCTTTGTGTCACTGGACAAGCAGGTTCTTGATCTGTAGATCTTTGGTACATCAGGCCAGATAACAGGTCATATTGCAATCTGAACTGCAAGCTTTGCTTCTTTTTCTTTCTTTCTCTGTCTCCAATTTACCTCATCATTAATATTGTGACTCAAAGTGTACTGCAGTTTGATGAACACATTACTGCCATTTCGAATGATTGCCTCCCAGTCATCAATGTTATTGCAGCCACACTCAGGGAAGGTACTGTCACGAGACAAGTAATTCAGAGATCCAGGCTAATAGTCAGCAATACCCTTTACATATTCCACTGCAGTTGAGTGTATCATTTCCATCTGAATATTAAAATTTCTTCCTCAGCTGATGCAGCTGCAAGTGTTTTCTTTCAATACATTCACCAGCTGCAATTCTCTCTGTCTCTCTCCAACATACAGACAGGATAATTCACTGACCTTACGTCACTGAATCTTGAGAAAAGCTGAGGACCTTGTCCAGTCCGATCTACTTGGATTTCTTAAATACATTGGCACTACTTTCAAGCTCTATTGGCCTGGGGACAACCAAGAAACCAAAACCTGTTGCTGGTAGGATCTTTTCTTTGTACTGAATCTGCTTGCGTCTCTGGCCCTCCTTTTTGCTGAAGGTTGTCGGCGTTTTTAAAGTCAAACTGTTATGACACACCTGCAGAGTAGGAGCAACTTGAACCCTGGCCTCCTGGCTCAGAGGTAGGGACATGAAGAACCACTACATGTTATCAACAGGAAGGAAGTTACAGATTTTACTTGACAGGTGGAAATTTCCATTTCTAACATCTTTAAAGAACATTTTGATATTTTGCATCAATCTATTGAGAGATGTTATTACATGCCACTGGAGCTAGAAGGACTTCAAGCAGGCCTCCTGGCTCATAGGTAGGGACACTACCAGTGCTCGACAAGAGACCCCTTGTTGTAGGTTGTAAAGTTTCAATTCAACAGTACACAGTGATTTTTCCCAGAGTAGCTCATTAAATCATTTAGCTCAAGTTACATGAATTCTTGTAGCTCCCTGATCTAAATTTTTCTTAAAGATATAACTCAGACCTTCATATTTTAATATACAATACATCTTGTGGTGATACCCACTTTGGAACTTGTCGTTCAATAGCTCACTATTCACTGCACAAATCTAAATCATCAGTACCTTTGGTACTGATTATGAAGCTGTCTGTCACTCATACCATGTTCTGTAATCTGCTTTGACATGTAATTCCATAAATTACAAACATCAACGAAGGCAAAGCACAGAACTAACTTGACAAATCTGTATGAATATGTCTTCAGCAATTGTATTATCATGTTAAGGACTTCCAAACAAATATTCACTTCAAATTTTCCTTAGAGTTCTGAAGAGGCTTTCACAGGTGATCCATTTCTTCTTTCTGCAAGTATGAACCAGATCTGTTCAAAGTGTGCCCGTATCACCAAACTCCCAACAAGTTTGTGGCATCTACCAGTGTATTCACAAACCCTTCATCACTTGAAATTACTGCATAGAGGCCAGTATCCCATCACCAAGTCACCCTTTATTTACTGGGCACAGTACACTGGCTGTGGCCAGTCAGCACAGAGTCAGTCCCCTGAGGTGAGGAGATTCTAAATCCCAGTCTATATTGTTCCACCAGGGCTTTCTGATTGGCCCAGGTTAACAACCCCAGTCAAGAATCACATAGTGAATGATATCTACCTGGTTCCAATCACAACATCACTTCTGCAGTCCATAAGAAATTTCTTAGCTTCTTTCAGTTGCTTACTGGCATTTTGTATGTCAACTTCCTGCCTGAAATTGTTTCTAGTCATATTGATCTCAAAGCAAGATCGTACCACATATGGTGGGAAATGGATATGTTAAATATTGATGTTACTCTGATATCAACACAGATGTGATCAAGAGTCAAAGCAGAGAAGATTGCTAACACTGTTCTAGAGAGCTGTAATCAGTATAATGTATATTGGAATGTTAATTTTGCATTTATAGGAGCTAATGAGAGGGAGTGAGACTTTTATAGAAGTAGAAGATAAAGATGCAGCAGGAGCTGGATAGTGCAAAGCATGCAGTACAAACACCAAAGTGAAACCATGCCTAATGGAATCCATGAAATGATAGTGATGCAGGCTTAAATCTATGGGAGTACACAATCCATAGAGACAGCTGTAGCAGTATAAAACATGGTAACACGAGCATTCACAGTTGGGGAGATTTCAATAACAATGAACTGAAGCCATATCAAAGTCCATGAGGCAGAAAGAAAAATGAAAGAAAGGAAGATTCAGGCAGACTAGAGAGGGAAAAACTGACAGACAGTCAAAGGCCTTTGAATAAGCAGGGAAAAATAATCACAACTTACTCAGGTCGGTGCTGCAGAAACAAGGGTTATGGAAGTGATACACCCAGAAACACAAGACGGTATTGATGTTACATAGAAAAGAACGGAGGTATCAAGTCAATATATTCACGTATAGATTGAAGCCCGTGGGTGACAACATCCTCATGAGGCATTGTCAAAGAATATACAATCGATTTGAAATGGGTAGCCAAAACCTTCAAAGCATTTTTAGCTCTGAGGAGGGATTTTATAGTAGAATGGATAAGATTTAAGCAAGAATTCCAAATGCAAGGAGAAGTCAATTGAATTATTTGTCATTGACCTATGCAGGTTGGTGGCTAGTGTGGAAACAGAACACTAAAAGGCAAAAGCAAATCAGGTATCTGTAGGTATTTGGATTGAAAAGTCTCTGATTTTCTTTAGTTATGCGGTGCTCACACTGGAACAAATGATTCCGTACGTAATACAAGCCAAGGTTAGGGCAAAAGCTAAGCTAAGCAATCTCTTGGAGAAAGCCTTTGTTTCCCCTATTTGGTTGCATGGTTGGCCCCACAAAAGCATTATCCCCTTTCCAAAAGTCTGGCAAAATGTCAAGAGAGCAGGAAATAAAGGCAACATCACTAACAGTGTCTAACTTGGGGAGCTGAATGCAGTCAATTCAGAAGAGAAGAATATTCTCAGTTACTATACTTCTAAGGTACATGCTTTTGATACCATCACTGCATCATAGCTTGTAATCTGAGGGTATGAAAATCTCATGCTCCAGCTAACCTCAGATCACTGTACTGAGCATGATCCTGTGTCATAAACCTACAGTTCAATTTAGTCCAGACAGGTGTGTGCCTGAGGAAATATAATCCTTGTACAAAATGGTTATCCATGTCTAGCTTCTTATCTTACAAGAGAAAACATAAGCATTGCCTAACCAAATATAAACACCTTGGAGTCAAATTCACACTATAGGACATTACAAAAGAACTTGCAGACTTGAAATGGCTGCATCATCACAGAAGCAAAGAAGTGTCATGCAAGGGAAGAATTCCTGAAGAAAAAAGAAACCACTTCCAAAATAGAATATTAAAGAGATCAAAAGTGAAGGACAGCAAAACAAACCAACATTTGTAGGTGAAACCAAAGAGTTCTGGGCTATCCTCTTATATATTTCGAATGAGGGGTAGGCCATTCAGGACCAAGATGAGGAAGAATTTCTTCACTCAGAGAGTTGTGAACCTGTGGAATTAGAACAAAAGAGAGAAACACAGCACAGGGACAGACCCTTTGGTCTTCCATTTCCCTCCCATGGGAATCTGTTGGGGCCAGTTCATTAGATGTATTCAAGAGGGAGCTGGATGTAGCCCTTGTGGTCAAAGGGATCAAGGGGTATGTGGAGAGGGCGGGAATGGGATACTGAGATTGTATGATCAGCCATGATCGTATTGAATGGTGGTGCAGTCTCAAAGGGCCGAATGACCTATTCCTGCACTCATTTTCTATGTTTCTGTGTTTCAATGAATAATGTTGAAGCTTTGGTCCCTGTATTCAAGGAAGGATATAAATCAACTGAAGATGGTTCAGAGGAGATTTATTCGATTGTTACCTGGAAAGAGCAATTTGTCTTGTGAGCAAGGTTCCCTTCTTTGCTGTGCAGCTGCACATGCACACAGCTGCTCTGATGTTCCACGCTTTTCGGAAGTCAATGCTGCATACGGAGACCCATGCGACCAGGAAGAAAATTGGAGGGAACATTAGTTATGAGTAAAGGTTGGACAGACTAGGCCAGCTTTCCTTGGAGTTAGAAGAGCGCTGGGTGATTTGAATGAAGTTTATAAGATCCTGAATGGGCTTGACAAGGTAGACATGGAAAGGTAAATCTGAAACTAGATGGCACTTTTGGGGATTGGAGATTTTTTTTTCTCTCAAAGGGTATTGCAACTTTGGTATTCTATATTTTAAAGGTGACTTTAAGGTGGAAGGAGATGGATTCTTATTAGAAAGGGTTCGAGGGTTTGAGCTATAGGGCGAGGCTGAATAGGCTGGGGCTATTTTCCCTTGATGCTGAGGGGTGATCTTATAGAAGTTTATAAAATCATGAGGGGCATAGATACGGGGAATAGCTAAGGTCTTTTCCCCAGGGTAGGGAAGTCCAAAACTAGAGGGCATAGGTTTAAGGTGAGAGGGGAAAGATTTAAAAGGAATTTAAGGGTCAAATTTTACACTTTATAGGGTGGTACATGTATGGAATGAGCTGCCAGAGGAAGTGGTGGAGGTAGGTACAATTACAACATTTAAAAGGCATCTGGATGGTTACATGAATAAGAAATATTGGCAAATGGGACTAGATTAATTTAAAATATCTGGTCGGCATGGACAAGTTGGACCAAAGATCCACGTTTCCATGCTGTACAACTCTATGACTCTACGACTCTGAAAGGGAATCAAAGGTTACCAGGAGGTCGATGAGAATGTGGAATTTGAAACACACAAGTCAGTGATAATCTTTATTGAATGGTGCAGCAGACCCGAGGGGCAGAAAGACCTACCTCTACTCCAAATCTGGATGTTCATAAGTGAAAGGATTTAAAACAGAAAATATATTAGATAAAAGGGGTGGCTGTTTCAACAATGGTTGAAAACTTGCTGTAGTTCAATCAGGGAGTCAACTGTGAGGTCCAGTGGCTCATCACTATCATCTAAGAGAGCAGTCAACCATTTGTAAGCAATTTTCAGATAGTTTACTGAGCTTTTTAAGACATGATATGTTATTTAATTGGACAAGAAAATGAAATATTCATCCTGAAATAACTCCACAGAGGCTGGTATTCTGTCACCAAGTCACCCTTTATTTACACATGGCATCCTTGACATTGATCCAACTTCCCTCAGAGCTCAGCTGACACTCCTGTTTATATCTGTCAGCTAGGGCTGCCTGATTGGACCAGATTAACAGCCCCAATCAGGGAACTCATCTTTGTGAGGTCCACCCAGCTGACCTTGTTACAATCACTACATGACCCATGACAGATGAGACAGTGCTTTTTCAATCCTGAAGCAATTCTGTAAAATGGAGAAGCAGAAACAATGGGCTCCTATTCTTTGCAGTGATGGGTGTTCATCCCTGATGTTTGACAGTCTTTGATTCGAAGTTCGTACCTCTCATATGGAGCTTGGCTGCCATTAACAACACAAGGCATAGCTTTAAGGGCCAGTCAAAGTGCCAGAAAACAAATTTAGTCAAGGGTTCCACAATCAGGAAGGCCTTGGAATTTATTTGAGCTGAAAGCAAACAAATTTGAAGAAATCTAGTGAAAGAGTCCAGTAGGAAAAGAAAAGTCAGGTAAAAGAGTATCTAAACGCTATAATTTCAGCAGAAAGATTTATAAAGACTGCAGCCAGGGAACTTTATTTCAAAATGTGCATGTTTTAATTTTAATGTTTTAGGCCATGAGAAGAGAACATCCACTTTATCTGTCAGGAAAAGGGAAAACTTCTTTTTGATTGCACAAGATTGGAACACCCTAGAAGAAATGTGTATCCAACATTTTGAACATTTAAAATGATGGGAAAAACCAGTAAGCAGTACAGAAATACAGTTTTACAAATAACAGTGTAGAAAAGATTAAAAGCAGCAAATTATTACAGCACAGCCAGCATTATGTTTTAAAGCTTTATTGAGAAATTCGATATAATATGACTGAAATACAGAGCTTAAAAGACTGACAAAGGAAATACTGCAACATTCCTGTGCTGTACAGTCATTGGATTTAAAGCAGCATTGGTCAACACAAGAATGACAGATTTAAAGAAATAATGAAATGATACAGATTTAACATACCTTTATAGTAATTAAACTAATCAACATCCTAAGGTTTTAGAGTAAGTTTGTAGCTCAGGCTATGGATGTTGTGGTTGGTTGGCTCAGCTCGGCGAGCTAATCAACATTGCGTAAAGATGGAAAAATATATTCTTTCTAGCAGATTCAAGGTCAGAGGAGGAAGATACAGAATACATGATAGGACGTGACGGTTCTTAAGATACAACCTTGTCTCAAAATTAAACACAACGACAAGCAAAGCAAATTAATACACCATTAATTCAATGAGTCCTATTATGCTTGAGGTTATGAACAGATGAAACATAAAAGCAGTCGTAAAAACTTTTGGATAATTACTTCAATCTGAGAACAATGAAATTCTTTAATGAGCAAGATTTTATAGAAGACTTTAGCTTCCAGGAGAACCTATAGGTAATTTCATTGATGACCTCTACAGGTTAATGGGAAATGTGAATATGGAACTTTGAAATCAGAATTCATAATAGAAAGAATTGTTGTTTAAATGCTTGGTAAAACTATGTCAGATTTCTCATAATCTAAGGAAGATGAAAATTTGGAGAAGACTATTCAAATCGTATTGGAAGCAGAAACCATAAAAGACTTATCAACATATTCTAAGAAGACCAACACTACCTCACGAGTGAAACAGAATCTATTAACTTTATAAGGAATGGACACACTAAAGAGGCACATGAAAAACCAACACAAAAACAAGCCAACCAACTGATGCAAAATTCCAGTGTAAGTGCTATATTTTAAAAAATGTGTAGGAAAAGTGTAGGAAAATTTTAGTCATTGCTAAAATGCTTCATTTGCAAAACTGTAGGTCACTTCCAAAAGATGTGCATAAGACACAGTTTATAACAGTCAAAGTACTGGTGTACACACATAAAGAGGTCTACACAGTAGAACATCCACCACCATTAAAAAAAAGATACCTGCAGTTGATGATACACTAGAGAGCTGAAAATGTGTCACAATCAAACAAAATAATTTTTGAGCCTCCATGGAAATCTTGTTCTCAACTTTATCAGAAATTGTGGAAGAGATTGACGATCTCCCAGAGAACACCTAGCCTAGGAAAAAACCATTCTTGACTGGCTAGTCAAAGGGCAACCAGTAGTATATTTAGTTTGGCTTCTTGGACTCATAACAGAAACTAAGTAGGAAAATAAAAAATCTAGCAAGATTACTTATTTTGGTGTAACTGCTATCTAACTGTTCAAATACAATCACAGTCTTTATGGGACTGGTGGAAATGTTCAATCTCCAGTCTTCATAAAACAGAGCATTCAATGCCAAAGATAGAGATGGTGTGGAGTGAGCCACAATCTTGCAGGAGCAGGACTGAGAGTCAAACAATTACAATGGATGCTGAAGACATTCAGCCTGATAACCAGAGGAAAAGAACTTCGATATCACTCCATGGGATCCAGACCAAGATCCACAGATCCAGATCACAGTCAAGAGAAAGAAACAGTGTCAGTGTTAGAAATGCAAGTACCTTTAAGAGTCAACCAGAACGTCTCTAGAGTTGATTGCGAGCCGGGTAATGAAAAGAGTACCAAGATGGTGGTGGCATTTTCCAGCAGTTGGCCCACAGCCTTGTAATTTTGTACATCTTATTCATGTTTCCCCCCCACTCCCCACCTCAGTCTTCTCTGCTCCAAGAAATCAACCCCAGTCTATCCAGTTTCTCTTCATGAACTCCCTAACCCAGGCAACATCCTGGTAAATCTGCAGTACAATCGCATCCCTCCTATAATGTGGCTTCCAGAGATGCACATAATACTCTACCTGTGGCCGAACCAACTTTTTATACAGTTCCAGCATAACCTCACTGTTCTTAAACTCTGTGGCTCAGTTATAAAGGCAAGTATCCCAAATGCCTGCTTGACCAATTTGATTTACCTATCCCACTGCCTTAAGGGTCAGTGGACATGTACACTAAGGTCCCTCTGATCCTTAGTGCTTCCCAGCATCCTATTGTTCATCATATATTCCTTTGCCTTGTTTGTCCTGCCCAACTGCATTACCTCTCACTCATCCAAACTGAATTCCCTTTCCTCCTGATCAGCACATCCATCCAGCCTGTCTACCCCTCCTATAACCTAAGGCTATCCTCCTCACTATTTACCAGCCCGTCAATTTTTGTCTCATCCACAAACTTGCTGATTAACATATTCAAGTCTAAATCATTTATATACCACAAATAGCATGGGCCCCAACACTGATCTGTGCAGAACCCCACTGGTCACAGGCTTCCAGTCACAAAAGCACCCCTTGACCTTCACCTTTTGCTTTTTGCCTCTCAACCAATCCTGGATCCAGTTTGCCAAATTTCTTTAAAGCCCATGGGCTCTTACCTTCAGATCAGACTCCCACAAAGGACCTTAACAAAAATTTTGCTGAAGTCCAAGTAGACTATGTCAAATGCATTGAACTCATCTGCACACCCTGGTTACTTCTTGAAAGAATTCAATCAACTTGGTCAGACATGACCTCCCCTTCAGAAAACCACGCTGACTATTCTTGATTAACCCCTGCCTCTCCAAGTGCCAATTAATTCTGTCCTTCAGAATAGCTTCCAACAGTTTCCTCACCACTAAGATTAGACTAACTGGCCTATAGCTTCCAAGTTCATCCTTTGCTGACTTCTTGAATAACAATACTCCATTGGCTGTCCACCAATACTCTGGTGCCTGCCTTGTGGCCAGAGATGTAATGAAAGTTATTGCTTGATCGTCCACTCTTGCTTCAACAATAGCCTGGGATACATTTCATCGGCCCAGGAGATTTATCTATCTTTAAGCCTGCCAGACCACTTAGGAATCTTCTGTCTATCTATGCTGATTTCTTTAAGTATATCACAGTCCTTCTCCCTGATTTCTATACCCACACTATCCCTCTCATGAGTGAAGACTGACACAAAGTATTCATTTAGAACATTACTTACATCCTCTGGCTCCACACACAAATCATCACTACAGTCCTAGTTATCCTTAATGTGCTTGTAAAATGACTTAGGATTTCCCTTTATTTTACTTGCCATTATTCTTTCATGCCATCTTCCTGTTCTCCTAATTTTGCTTTTAAATTTCTACTTGCATATCTTGTTCTTCTCTAGGTCTCCTGCTGTTTTGACATCTTGTTATCTGCCATAAGCTTCCCATTTTCTCTTTATCCAATCCTATATATGCCGAGATATTAAGGATGGACAGGATTTATTGGTTCCACCCTTTGTCTTTATTGGAAGGTGTTGGTCCTGCACTTATTTCCTTCTTGAATATGTCTTACAGTTCTGACACAGATTTACCTAAAAGTATCTGCTCCCAGGTCACTCTGGCTAAATCAAAGCTGATTTGATTAAAAATTGGCTTTCTCCAGTTGAGAACTTTGACTTCAGGTCCATCCTTGTCCATTTCCATAATGGTCTTGAATCTAAAAGGAGTTATGATCACTATCTGCAAACTGCTCCCCCATTGATACTGCAACCACTTGTTCAGCTTCATCACCTAAAATGAAATCCAGGTCTGCCCCCTCTTTTATGGGGCCTTCTACATACTGGCTTAAAAAGCTCTCCTGGATGCTTTTTAAAAATTCCACTCTGTCTAAATCTTTCACACTATGACTACCCCAGCTAGTACTGGGGAAGTTGAAATCTTCTACTGCCACTAACCAACTCTTTACACCTCTGAAATTTTTGTACTTATCTGCTCTTTTATTTCTTTAGGATTGTTAGGGGTCTTATTGGACACTCCCAGCAGTGAGGGTGCTACTTTTTGTTTTTTAAAGTTCTACCCACATGGCTTCATTTGAGGATGTCATCCCTTCTTACTGCTGTAATTGATTCCCTGATCAATATTATGACACCCCCTCCTCTTTTACCTCTTTTCCTGTCTCAGCTGAAGACACATCCTGGAATATTGAACTGCTAATCCTAACCCTCTGTCAACCACATTTCTGTGACAGCAATGACATCATACCCCTATATTTTAATTTGTGCCATTAACTCTTCTGCCATGTTCGACAGACTCCTTGCATTAAAATAAATACTTTTTATGCCTCCTTGACTCACTTGTTGTGTCTTCTAATTTTGGCTGCTCATCTACCCTCCTGAACATTCTCTCTGGGTTCCATAGCCCCTGCCAAGTTAGTTTAAACACTTCCAAAGATGGCAAACACATAGGCATATTTCAAAAGAAGTTGAGATGAGAACCAAAACTGTCATATACTCTGATGAAAATTACATGACAACTTTTAGCAGTAACCAGTGTTCTTTCCAGTAAATTTCAATTATATTCAAATTCAATGAAGAAATACATCATTCATAAGAAATGAAGAATCGATTTCCATCATTCATAACTATCTACAGTCATGACATCAGTTTCCCAGAATCTAAACCAAGAGCCTGATTTTAACTCGGGGCAAGAGCTGTGAGGGTATCAGGCAAACTCTGGTATGGAGGAGTGAGGGGGTGATGGGAGAGATAATCGGCCAAGCGAAAACAATCACAAATTTTCAGAGCTAGAAATTTTAATTCCTGCAACACACTGCATAGGGCCAGTAAGGTTCAACACCCTCAGATTGGCCAGCAGCATCAGGAAGGGAGAAGGCATTAACTGGTCAAGGGAATAGGCACAGGATTTGGGAGATTTTCCGGTAGGGTGTTTGAAAAGGATGCTTGATCATTTGAGGAGGGCTGGGAAGCCCAGGGCTGGAGAACTGTAAACATTTCTCATGGGATCTTTAGAAAAGTCAAATAAAGTAAAAACAAACATTATTATTTCAGCTCTTTCTGGCTCTGAGTCAACTTCTCACAACACCTTCCACACACAGGTTAAAATAGCATTTGGGCCCTGATGGCATCAGAGAATGAGCTGCTAATTTTAGAAATGGACATTGCCTTTTCTAGCACGTCAAAGAATTGTAAAATCTTACAGCCTGAGCCTTGTTCATCTGGAGGCATCCAATTTTTAAAAAAGGGGTTCTTTTCATTCAAAAGATTGGAATTGTTGGGAAGAGTGGGAGCCTAACTGTTAAACCCCAGGGCATTTTAATGTCTCACTCTGTTTCTCCTGTGCCACAGTATAAGAATTACTCCTAAGATTTCCAGAAATAAAGTTGAATGATTACGCTCAGAGCAGTGCTATGTCTGTTGCAGATTTTAGGCCACTAGATGGTAGTCTGAGATTGGATAATGGACCAGATCCAAGGAATAATGATGCAAAGGGAAAACGTGTCAGGTTATTCCACAGTATTTGGATACACAGTTTATAAAGACTTATTCTCAGAACCTAAACCAGGAATTGCTGGAAAAGCTCAGCAGGTCCGGCAGCATCTGTGGAGAGAAATCAGAGTTAATGTTTTGGGTCCAGTGACACTTCCTCAGAACTGGGGTGTATTATATGTCGTGAATGAGGATTGGAGAGGGTGCCTCCGGCTGCATTCAGAATTGAGATGGTTAGCAGATATGAGGATCAGACAAAGATCAGGTTGGAGGGGTGGGCGGTGGAGATGCTTGCCAAAAGGCTAGATTTTCTTCATGAAGTTGAGAGAAGCATTCCTGGGCCTTAACAAAACTGAAGCAAGTTAAACATTATGGGGAACAAGCAGAAAAATGGCACTGAGTCTACAACCAGATCAGCTATGTTCTTATTGAATGATGGAGCAAGCTCAAAGGGCCAAATGGCCTGCTTCTGCTCCAAAATCCCATGTCCTGAAAGTAAAGTTTTAAAATTCATCTTCTGGGCTTTTTCTGGCCCAAAATCTCCATCCTTACAGACTAATCTGATGGAGCTGATACTGCTCTCTGTCATGTTTAGATGGAGTTTTGTGTGTCGTATTTATTGCAGAGCAATGCAGACACTTTTTAAATAAACTGCTTGAATTTAGAACGTGAGTAAAAATGTTAGAGAACTTCACAAAACTTTCAATAGGAGTCTAATGACAGCGAGGAGCAACATTTCCAGTCACCATTCATTTTCTTTGAAAGGTCAGTCACTTTACTCAGTAACTCCAACCACACACAAAAGTAACCAAGTACTATACAAGGACCTGCTGTCAGACAAGCATAACTAAATGTTTAATCTTTGTCATTTTAATGAAATAGATTCCCCCCCACCCCATTTCATTCAATCATTCTAAACAAAAACATTTATATCTCAAGTCGTTTCTTCAGCTTTAACTTGTCTGTTTCCTCTATGCATAGAAATAATCTTTGAGATACAAAAGGTCTCTGATGTTTACTACGAGATCAACAAATCTGATGTTTTGGTTCTTTGTGATTAATATAAAGAGGTGGCTGATCAATATCCCACATAAAGGAAGGATATCTTCATCCTGAAACTGCACAGTTAATGCATTATTGGTGGCAGTTTTCTGGCTGCAAAACAGTCAAATTTTCTCCTCTTCAATTGTGTGCCATTTTATAACTCTTAGGCCCAGAAGGAGCCATAAAGACTTCACCACACACATTACATTTGAAAGTTTGTTGACTGTTGCGGATAGCAGATGTCACTTCAGAGAGAAGTGAGTCTGAAACAAAGCTTTACACAATTCTCCTGGGCAGCACAGTCATTCAGTAGTTAGCACTGCTGGCCTCACAGTGCCAAGGAACCGGTTTGATTCCAGCCCTGGGTGACTGTGAATGGTTGCACGTTTGCCCCATGTCTGCATATGTTTCCACCAGGTGTTCCAGTTTCCTTCCATAGTCCAAGCTGTGCAGTCTAGGTGGACTGGCCATACTAAATTGGCCCACAGTGACCAGGGATGAGTTAGGTGGATTAGCCGTGAGAAATGTAGGGTTACAGGGCTAGGGTAGGGGGGTTGATTCTTGGTGAGATGCTCTTCGGAGAGTCAGTGTGGACTTGTTGGGCCAAATGGCCTGTTTCCACACTGTAGGTATTCTAAGGATTCCTCAAAATAGTCTCTTTTCTCATGGTTCTTGTACATAATTCTGCAGTCAAATCATTTCCACAATAAAAGGTTACATTTGTCAAGGTGACCTGGACGTACCAAGTATGATTCTGAGAGAATGGCAGTGTCAGGCTATTGCTTAACTTGTCTGTGATGCAGGTCTCCCAATTTTGCCCCCATATGCTAGTAAAGAGGTCTTTGCAGGGTCAACAGGGTTGAGTTTGCTGTTGTTGTTTCTGGAGTCCAGCTCAATGCTAAATGTCCATCCAGTTTTAGTATTTTCTTTCAGCTTTACAGCAGTTTTCAGACAAATTAATGACTTTCTAGCCCATTTCAGAGGGCAAGTAAGAATCAACTGCATTGCTGTGGGTCTGGATTCATGCGTGGGTCAGACCAGGTAAGGATGAGGTGTTTCATTCCTGAAAGGATATCAGTGAACCAGATAGGTTTTTACAACAGTCGATAATGCTTACATGGTCACCATTAGATTAGTTCTTAACTCCAGATTATTTTCTTGAATTAAAATTTCACCATCTGCTGTGGCAGAATTCAAACCCTTGTCCCCAGAACATGAGCCTGGGTTTCTGGATTATTAATTTAGTGAAATTACCACCAACTCATTGCATCTCCTTAGGAGAGGGATTCTTATGGATTTGAGGAATAAATTAGGCTCCAGGCATTAAAAATTAGGTGTAATTAGTTATAAGTTATAATACCTGTATTATAATAATAAATATACACTTAAAAAAGTACATAAATTGACAAAATTTTATGATCAGATAATCAGAAGAACTCAACTACAAGAAGCAGGAACAATCTGTCATATTATGGCTGTACAGGACATTGGTGAGACCACTTTTGGAATATTGTGTTCAATACTTGTCACTCTGCTATGGGTAAGTTGCTGTTAAATTTGAAAGAGTTCCGAAAAGATTTACAACGATGCTGCTGGGATTGGAGGGTTTGACCTATAGGAAGAGGCTGAATAGACTGGGGCTATTTTCCCTGGAGCATCAGAGGCTGAGGGGTTACCTTATAGAGATTTATAAAATCATGAGGGGCATAGATAGGGTGAATATTCAAGGTCTTCTCTCCCAGGGTAGGGGAGTCCAAAACTAGGTTTAAGTGAGAGGGGAAAGATCTAAAAGGGACCTGAGAGGCAACTTTTTCACACAGAGGGTGGTGCATGTATGGAATGAACTGCCAGAGGAAATGGTGGAGGCCGGTACAATTACAACTTTTAAAAGGGATGGGTACATGAATAGGAAGGGTTTAGAGGGATATAGGCCAAATGCTGGCAAATAGGACCAAATTAATTTAGGTTATCTGGTCGGCATGGATGAATTTGACCAAAGTGTCTGTTTTTGTGCTGTACAACTCCATGGCTCTAAGCCATTTCCTAGCCATTACCTCTGTGCATGGTCAATAGCATCTGTGAGCTTTGATTGGCTTGCCAACATATGAACAGCACGTGATCAGTGTTGGACTGGATATGTAGTGTGTGCCCAATTTTTGATTTTTCTTAAGTGTGACAACCATCTTACTGATTTAGTCAAACAGGAGGCTTGAAGAACACAACAGGCCAAGTGGCATCTGGAAGAAAGGAGCAGTCAACGTTTCTGGTATTACCCAATTTTCAGTCCTGAAGAAGGGTAATACACAAAACATTGACTGTTCCTTTCCTCCAGACACTGCCTGGCCTGCTGTGTTCTTCCAACCTCCTGTTTGACTACCTTGGATGCCAGCATCTGCAGTTTTTTTGTATCTTACTGATTTCACCTCCATCCCCTGATTGGTTACTTCAGATGTCAGTCACATTAGCATTTGTTGTTCATAGGGACAATGTTAAAAGACTGTTCATTAGAACACATTATATTATCAGGAATCAAACCATATCAGTGCAGTAAAGATAGTACGAACTGCCGATACTGGAGTCTGAGATAACACAGTGTAGAGCTGGATGAACACAGCAGGCCAAGCAGCATCAGAGGAGCAGGAAAGCTGACGTTTCGTGTCTTGACCCTTCTTCAGAAATGGGGGAGGGGAAGGGGGCTCTGAAATAAATAGAGAGAGTGGTCGGGCAGTGATAGAAGGTGGATAGTGGAGCAGATAGGTGGGAGAGAAGACGGACCGGTCAAGGAGGCGGGGA
>NC_063347.1:36740928-36764217 GCF_021869965.1 Rhincodon typus
CGACCAACCTCATCCCGCCCCCTTGACCTGTCCGTCCTCCCTGGACTGACCTATCCCCTTCCTAACTCCCTACCTACACTCACCTTTCCTGGCCCCATCCCCGCCTCTTCGACCTGTTTGTTTCCTCTCCACCTATCCTCTCCTCTATCCCTCTTCTATCCGCCTCCCACTCTCTCCCTATTTATTTCAAAACCCCCTTCCCCTCCCCCTTTTCTGATGAAGGGTCTAGGCCCGAAACGTCAGCCTCTCTGCTCCTATGATGCTGCTTGGCCTGCTGTGTTCATCCAGCCCTGCACCTTGTTGTCTCGGATTCTCCAGCATCTGCAGTTCCTACTATCTCTTATTCCAAAGTGGGTCCACATTTAAAGCAAGCCAAAATGGTGAACTTCCTCTGGCACTGAGATTTTGTTAGCCTGGGGCTGTTCCCTTTAACAGCAGGAATGCAGTGATACTACTGCCTTATTAACATGACATAATATCAATACTTTGTTTGCTTAATCATGACGCATAATAAAACTACAACTAACTGTTTATAAATGGTCTCATTCCTTTTATTGATTGAAAAAAAATGTTTTGCACTACTGGGCTTAGCAGCTTACCACTTTACAGACACAAACACTAGTTACAAACAGCCAATTTTTGTATATTGCTTAATTCCACAATGTGCCATTCCATACAATTCTGTATTATATAATTATATAACATTTAGAATACAACCCCATTTAAAGACACAGTTCAATGACTTATCCTTTATCAATAACTGTACTTTTCTTACCTAATGAGTTCCTTATCTCCGTACACAAGTAGAACTCCCTCATTTTGTAATCCTATCAATATTTTCTTTTAATTATGAATGCCATTTAAATAACAAATTTGTCTTTTATTCAATATTTTTAGTCATTAAGGCCAGTTAGCTTAATATCTGTTTTAGGAAAATTTTGGAGTCTGTTATAAAGAATATAGAAGCAGAGCATTTGGAAACATATTATATAATCAAGCAGAGTCAGCATGGCTTCATAAAGAGGAAATTGTGCCTGACAAATATATTAGAATACTTTCAGCAGAAAACAAAGAGGATGGATAAAGGGATGCAGTGGATATCTAAATTTCCAGAAGACATTTGTTAAGGTACCACATGGTAGGCTATTTGTAAAGGAAGGTTTACTAAATTGATCCTATGCACGGAGGGACAATCTTATGAGGAGAATTTGAGTAAGTTGGGTGTGTACGCAATGGAGTTTGAAGAATGAGAGGAGACCTTATTGAAATATACAAGATTCTCAGGGTACTTGACAGGGGATATGTGAAGGCTGTTTCCCCCAGAGTTGAGGACCAGATGACATAATCTCAGAGTAAGGTGTCATCCAGTTGGGACACAGATGAGGTATTTCTTCTCTCATAAGGTTGTGAATCTGTGGAATTCTTTGCCACAGAAGGCTGTAGAGGTTGGGTCATTAAGTATATCAAAGGTTGTGATAGACAAGTTTTTAATCAGTAGAGAATTCAAGAGTAGTGGGGAAAAGACAGGAAGTGGAATTTAGGATTTAGATCAACCACGATCTCATTTAAGATGCAGCAGATTCAATGGGCTGAACAGCTTACTTCAGCTGCTACATCTTATGGTCACTTGGTTGAATGCCAGTCAAAATCCAGCATTTCCATAAAACTCAGTTAAACAAGATAATATATAACAAAATCATTTTCGAAGCAGAACCGTTTTTCCTCCATTTCTTATCCACTATTTAAGTTGTCCGAAAGTAAATGTCAATATACAATGAAGATTCTTTTATTTATATTTATTCAAGTGACTGAATTGACCATTGCTTTAAATTCAGGTGTAGTTTAATAATCCAGCAACATTGTAAATTAACTTAAACTTCCCAGGTTAATAGATTAAAGGTAATTATTCTTATGCTTTGAAGACAAACTAATAGCAAAATAACATCATCATCTTCCGGACATTCTGAGTAACCTTTATCTTTGCAGCCCTTTCATGAAGAAGAAATCTTTTAGCTGGACCTCTACGTTAATGGAAAAAAATGTATTTTATAACAGGTCTAAATTGACAACAAAAGGGAGTGAATAGGAATTAATTCTCGCTCCTAGCAGAACGGCATTTTATGTGCAGTCAAGCTTTTAGATAGAGAAGAAGGCACTGTCTCTGACAATTACCCAAAAAATATAAACAAGTCTGAGGTCTAGAACATATTCATCACACTTCATTTATCAAACTTTAAAATGTCAAAAATGTAAAGAGTAGGGAAGTCAGTGATTTCCTAATTTTCGTGACCTTTATAACAAAGCATTATCCCAAGAATAGAAATGACAGATTTACAAGCCAATGTCAATTTACAGAAAGCAAAGACTTTTTATTCTCACTGGTACTTTTCACAAACTTAGGATGTGAAAAATCACTTCAGACCTGATGAAGTACTGTTGAGGTGATCAGTGATATAGTGCAGGAAATACGGCAGCTAATTTATACACAATGTCCCACAAAATAGCGATGAGATAAATGACCAGTTAACCTGTTGTTAGCAGTGTTGGTCAAGGGCCAAATTGTGGACCTTGACACCAGGACAGCTCTGTTTCTCTTTTTCAAATAGCCCCGCGGGAATTTTTACATCCATCTGAGATATCAATGGTATCTGAGTGTAATATTTAACAAAAAGCACTTCCAACATATTTCTAACTCAAGTGTCAGATGAAATCATGTGCTCACTTCCAGGAATGCATATTGAGCCTATCATTTTCTGTTTGAAAATTAACTTATTTATGAAATGGCACAGGGACTGGTTGCCCTGTAAAATTAAAATGCAAGAGGTATGATTTTAGATGGTGTCGACACCGGCAACTTTTTGCAAGCTCTCTACAGCAGACCTCATTCTATGTCATTGTTTGCTATGGTCTGCCTGTACTGCTTGCAAAACAAAACTTTTCACCGTACTTAGATGACATGTGACAACAATAAATCAAATCAAATCAAACAAATGGCTCCAATCTCAGTAGCAGTTAAACATTGCCAATGTGCTGCAGGCGCATGTCAAACCATGAAGAATGCCATGGGCTGAGTTTTACTCGTATTGTTTCTCCAACTGACTGTAGAAAATGCAGGAACTGGAGTAGGTCATTCAGTCCATCAAGCCTGCCCTGTTCATTCAACATGATCCTAGCTGATCAAACATTTCAATGCCTTTTACCCACTCCATTCCCATAGCCCTGTTTGACATTGTTAATCTGAAATCTATAAATCTATTCCTTAAACATACTCAAACACTAAGCTTTTTCATCCCTCTGCAGTACAGATTCCAAAGGTTCACAACCCTTTGAGTAAACAAATTTCTCCTCATCTCAGACCTAAGCAACTCCTCCCCTTATTTTTAAATGGTACCCCATGCTTCTAGACTGCCAACTGGGGAAATATCTTAGCTGCATCTACCTTATCTATCCCATTTTATTATTTTATAGGTTTCAATAAGATTTCCTCTCATCCTTCAAAATTTTAGAGAGGTCAGGCCTAGTTTTCCCAATCTGCAGTTAATAGCCTTTGCCATCTGGGGAACAAGTCTGGTGAACCTTCATTGTATTCCCTCAAAAACAATAATATCTTCCCTGTGATAGGAGACCAAAACTGTGCAAAGTACTCCAGATGCAGACTCCTGTACAATTGAGGCAAGACTTCACTACTCCTGGACTCAAATCCTCGTGTGATAAAGGCTAACATTCGATTAGCCTTCCAGTAGCTTGCTGCCCATTCCATGTTAACCATTAGTGGCTTATCAACAAGGACACCTATGTCCTTTTGTACATCTAAACTTTCAAGCCTCTTACCAAAATTCACTCACAGGCCAAACAACTTTGGAAAAGGCTGCTCTGTCATGATAATACATTGGGGGACAGCCTTAATAAGGTAAATATGGAATGTCCACCCCTCTGGGGAAAGGAAGTCCTATCTTCGGGAGTGTCAGTCAATGTGATTGGTCCACAACTGAGTAATCCCTGCGTAGTGGCCATTGTTGGGGCTACAAGCTGTCCCAAGATGGAGAACAACAGAGTGGAGTCAGGGAAGGTGTCTGGGGAGGGGTAGGGATGGGTTTTGGAGTTCAGGTGAGGTAGGGTGAAATCACAAGGGGAATAATATATTTTGAGTTGGGGTGTACTCCTGATGGGTACAGGGGTTGCATTTCCCCTTCCTCAGCTATAGGTATTACTGCAGTAGGACTGGGAAACTGACGTATAACTGAGAGTAGGTGGGAAGACAGTGGGCTAGTCATAAGTCATTATATGTGGGCACTTGCACAATACGCTGTCTGGAGGGTAAGGTATCATATAATGGTCCTATGATATGAGAAACAGCTAAGAAAATTGCTGTGGATGGTTTGAAAGTAAAAATAATACGACTGAAACAAGACTGCAAAATCATACTAGAGAGCAGGCTGCTATTAACATCATAACTGAAACCAACATAAATAGCTTCAAACCATTGGAAATTTGAACTCCCATTGAAGGGGTATATGGTCTACAAAATCTGATGTAGTAGTATCAGAATATGCATTATTGAAAAATGATTGCCCCAAGAAGAGTTGTGTAATGATGCTAAGTATAACTTTGTTTTATTTAAGGGACGTGAATGTTCCTGGGGGCCATCAATTATTTTCCCATCCCTGTTTTCTCTGAAAAGATGGTGGTGAGCTGTGTTCTTGAGTCATAGAATCATTTGCCTCACCAACGTCCAACCAATGTACATTCCAACTCCTCCACTCAAAAGAGTTGCTACAATTATGTGGTGCAGGTACAGGGCCATTCCAGGATTTTGACCAGCAACAGTGAAGAAATGGCAATAAAGTTCCAAGTCAGGATGTTACATGACCTATAGGGGGAACTTGCTAGTGGTGGTGTTCTCATACAAGTGCTGCCTTTGTCCTTCCAGGTGGGAGAGACTGTGTGTTTAAGAGGTGCTGTTGAAGGAAGCTAGACAAGCTGTTGTCGTTCATCTTGTACACAGAGTCATAGAATTATAGAGTTATCGAGTCATACAGCACAGAAACGGACCCTTCGGTCCAACTCATCCAAGCTGACCACATTTCCCAAACTAAACTAGTCCCATTTGAGTGCATTTGGCCCATATTCCTCTAAACCTTTCCTAATAAAGCACCTATCCAAATGTCTTTTAAATATTGTAACTGTACCTGCATCTACCATTTCCTCTGGCAGTTCACTTCACATATGAACCACCCTCTGTGTGAAAAATGTTGCCCCTCAGGTCCCTTTTAAATCTTTCTCCTCTCACCTTAAAAGTACATCCTCTAGTTTTGAACTCCCCTACCCTAGGGAAAAGACCTTTGCTATTTACCTTGTCTATGCCCCTCATGATTTTATAAACCTCTGTAAGGACATCCCATAACCTCCTATGCCCATTGAACAAAGCCCCAGCCTTTTCAGCTTCTCCTCATAACTCAAACCCTCTAGTCCCAGCAACATTCTTGTAAATCTTTTCTGAACCCTCTCCAATTTGATAATATGAAGACAGTACGGCCGTAAAGTGAACACATTGGTGTCAATCCAGTGAGCAGAATATAGTGCAAACTGTTGCTGCTGTGGCATTAGTGCAGGTGGCAGTGTATGTTTAGTGGTGGAAGTGGTGCCTATCAGCAGGCTGCTTTATTTTCATGTTTCAAGCTTCCTGAGTTTGTGGAGCTGATCCCTTTGGCCGAATGGGCAGTATTCAATCATGCTCCTGGTTTGTGCCTTATAGAAAATGGACAGGTCTTGGTGGGTCAAGAGATGATTATTCACAACATGGTTCTCAGTCTCTAACATGCACTTGACTGCTACAAAACACCCTGGGTTTCTAAATTAGCTATCATTCTGTGATATACAATTATCCATCTTTTCCCAAACAAGGACACAACCCTTGAACTGAGTAGGCAGCATGAAACTGTGATCCTAGAGGAGCTTCCAGCGAAAAATAATGTGGATCTGTTGATAAGTGAAAACAAATAAAATACATTTAAACATTGAAGCAAAATGGTAATAGTGGTCGAAAGTGTTTTATATCATTGAGAATTAACCATTATTGTTTCAAAGTCTGAATGTGTCCATAAATGATGTTATACTCATTGCTGGCATGAAATGTTTGTGAGAGAAATTAAATGAGGCAGTTATTGTCTTCAAATCTGACATGAAATGGATGAGTAGCCATTGAATTGCAAGTAAATAATTTGAAGAGGAAAGTATTCCTATTCCGAATTGTTAATTGGCAAGCATTGCACTTCAACAGCATAACATGAAAAAGAGCATGAAATAAGATTATGATAAACTGTATTTGTTTATCATGACAATTGTACTAAATTCCCACACAAGCTGTGGTCCAACAGCACCATTAATGTTGTCATTGTTGTATTTCGCAATCAAGCCTATAATTATAATCAATTTTCATTCTACACATTGGCTGAATACTGTTTTAATTAGGTACATCAAATGAGCATTGCCATATACACGAGCTCATTATTCAGCTTTACTGATGGAAAGATTTAGCTATGCTAATTCTGCACAGTATCTGAACTGCGCTGTGCCATCATTTATGTTCACTTCCCATTTCTTATTCATGATCAGGCTGCTAGCTGCTGGAGTCAAAGAGGCCTAAAGAAATATAGATCCCTGTTGCAGACAACTTAGTAATATAGGCATATTGTTGTAAAAGGCACACCTGAGGTCAGCAGAAATACAATTTTACCACATACGAGCCAATATTCAGTTTTACAAACCGTGAAAGAAAATCATAGAACTGCAACCTATGAATCTGATATAATAATCTAAAACAGCAGGATGCATTATTAAAATTTAATGATCCAAATTGGAATTGCAGCACTCAGCCCTAAAGCCAAAAAACTTATCCTTGGTTACAAATTATCCCTCATTCTGCCCTTCAATGCAGCAAGCATAAAAGCAAATTCTCAGTATGTAAATGTACTGTCATGTGTATCTTTGAAAGGATTAAAATTGATATTTTGTTCACATTTTCAGCATTGGCAGCAGGAGGAAAGATCTTAATGTTCGTTGTTTCTAAGAACCTGATGATTTCCAATTACAATTTGTCTTCACTTAAAGGAGGCAGAACATTTTCACACATAAGTAAATAAAGTGTTGATTACATCATTTGGACACAACTGTAATTTTAACTTGATGGCTGAGAATAGAGCCAAAAAGAGCCCCCTGATCAATCAAACATGGACAGAAAAGCCTAAGGGTGTAAAATATTTCTTGTGGGATTAAGAGGTACAGGGATACACTTCTGTGCCCCACAAGGAAAACCTGCCCTGCCCCACAATCATATTCCGCTTGGGAACCCTGCAGCCCAATGGTATCAATGTGGATTTCACAAGCTTCAAAATCTCCCCTCCCCCTACCGCATCCCAAAACCAGCCCAGCTCGTCCCCGCCTCCCTAACCTGTCCTTCCTCCCACCTATCCCCTCCTCCCACCTCAAGCCACACCCCTATCTCCTACCTACTAACCTCATCCCGCCCCCTTGACCTGTCCGTCCTCCCTGGACTGACCTATCCCCTCCCCAACTCCCCACCGACACTCACCTTTACTGGCTCCATCCCCGCCTCTTCGACTTGTCTGTTTCCTCTCCACCTATCCTCTCCTCTATCCATCTTCTATCCGCCTCCCCCTCTCTCCCTATTTATTTCAGAAACCCCTTCCCCTCCCCCATTTCTGATGAAGGGTCTAGGCTCGAAACGTCAGCCTTTCTGCTCCTATGATGCTGCTTGGCCTGCTGTGTTCATCCAGCTCTGCACCTTGTTGTCTTGGATTCTCCAGCATCTGCAGTTCCTACTATCCCTGCCACACAATCAACCTACTTTCCAATCATGAGGCTTCCACACATGATCTTTCCAGCTCATCCTGCCACTTTCCCTGGTTCCAGCCAGAACATGTGCTATGTTGACCAGTGGGATTTGGACTACAGTTGAAATACCACAACCGAAGAATCATTTCCTATGGTTTCCCAGCCTCCATAGTCTCCCAAGCACCTGCCCATTGCCACCTATAATTTCTCATGTACAAATTGAGGTCAGCAAAATCGTCCAAATGTTTGATATCAGGTTCCCCATATTCCATAACTCACATTATCTCACTGTTCCTGCACACCTCTGCTCACTGTACTTTGAATGATGTTTAAAGTACTTATGCTTGAGTACAAATTTCTCCGTGACATTCCTGTAACCTCCTTCAGGCCTATTATCCTTCAGAAACTCAACATCTCTCCAACTCTGGACCCTAAATTTCACTATTGCAGTTGGAGATGTTGAATTTCTGGAGATAGTAGGCCTGGAGGAGGTGACAGGGATTTCATGGACTCACTATTGAGTGTTTAGTTAAATCCTGAACTCTTTAATTTCCTCAATAACTTCCACATAATTTTTTGATAATGTTTTTGCCCCCTGTTCCAATACCTCCATCTGAGACTCAGTGTCAATTTTGTCTTATAATGATACAGTAAAACACCTCAGGGTGCTTTGGGTTGAAATAACTTGCATTAATCTTGCATGATCTCAAGATGTCCCAAAGCACTCGCAAGGCAATGAAATAGTCATGAATTGCAACAGTTTAACATAGGAAATGTAGTAATTGATTTAGATACAGCAAGTTCCCTCAAACATCAGTGATATAAGTGGTCAGATAACATTTTCTTTAGGTGCTCTTTGAGAAAAATATAAAAGATAGAACATTGGAGAAAATTCCCCTACTCTTCTTTGGAACAGTGCTGTGAAATCTTTCAGTTCTACTTGAGAGAGTACGCTTGGTTTAATGAAAGCCACAAATTCCAACATCATGAGTCTTACTGAGTACCACATTCAAATATTGGCCTGGGTTATTTCATCAAGTTCCTCAGCGAGGATTTCAACCCATGACTTGCTACTCAGAGGTAACAGCGCTACCCCCGAACCAAGACTGATATTTGACTACTGTGTTGCACATACCAAAATAATTAGTAACTTAATCATGCTTAGAGATTAGTTTCAACAATATATATCCTATATTCAGTATTAAATCACTTTTTTAAAATGAACTACATTGTCATAAAAACTAAAACAAAAGATCAGAGCAATTCGTCTACAGATATTATTTCACAAGTTTTCTATTTAAGGATTTATTTATTTATGCTTTGATCAATATTTGAAGTAATCGCTGTTTGTGATGAAAAGGAAGTAAAACTGCTAAATTTTTGATACATTGACCAAAGCTACACATATCTATTGATCTGTATCCATCAGCCGCACAGAATTGTATGAATCTTCAAGAGTACAAAAGCACAATATCGACCAATGCAGAATGACATTTCAGAGACTGATCATCGGCTGATGAAAATAAATAGCATCAAAATATCTTCTCTGTTGTAACTTATCTAATATTGTCTTGGTTCTATAACCCTCTCTGAATGTCACCCAATGCATCATTACTGAATGACAGAACAAATGTCGAATAAATGATAGTGAGAGCACTGTGTAGTTACTGTTGTCAGTTTGGAAAATTATAAGGTAGAGAAAGAATTTTATTGCAAAGCAAAGTAATACTATTTTATTTGAAATTATGCCCTGGATATTTCCATGTTTCAGCAGTGTCAAGGTGCTCCTATAGGCATTCCTTGTTCATTCCATGCAGCCTTCTGGTCAAAAATCTAATTATTTTGTTACTATCTCCAATACAGACCAATAAATTTTAACAAGATATTTGAATTCCCAATGACTAGTTTTAATCAATTACACAATAAGGTTTCCAGTTTAAAGACTTCTACAATAAAAAAAATCAAAGTAACATTGACTAAACATCACCAAGCAGGCAACTAATACACCAAACAATAGAAGGAGTATCGTTCATTTAAAATGACTGAAAACCTCATGCCACAGTTATACTTCATTGCTTGCTCTTCACAGAGCTGCAGTTTTTACAAGGACAGCCTAACACCTTTCCCAGCTGCCAACAGGTTTGCTTCAACCCATTTTGCTAAGTCATAGCGCTAAGTTGCTGTCAAAGTCTTCTCACTTTTCAGAAAAGCATCAATTAGACCAATATCTGGCAACTCTTCTGTGGGACTTCATCATGACAAATTTTCTTTTAGATTCAACGTGATGTGTCTCTTTAACCACTGAGTTTCTCCATTATTCTCTGAATGATTGCCTAATGGTATTATTGTTGGACTATTACTCCAGAGACCTGGATAATTTTTTGGTGACCTGGGTTCAAATCCTGCCACGGCAGATTGTGGAAATTGGATTCAATGCAAACCTGGAATTAAGAGTCTAATAATGACCATAAAACCATCAGGGAAAATCTATCTGGTTGACTAACATCCTTAGGAAAGGAAACGGCTATCCTTACTCATAGTATTGTTGATGTTTATTTAGACCTTTCATTGCCATTTACAATCCTTATTTCAATTATACAAGCATCAAAAATGGGTTCGAATCTAATTATTCCAAGAGCTATGTTGACCAGGTAACTTAGGATTTTAAAGTAGAATTCCAATACATGACAATGTTAGTTCAGGAGAAAGTTCACCTGAAATCATAGTGGTATGGGGCTATACATAGTACATCCAAGTTCAGTGTTTGATCAGTGCCCAATGAGATGATCTTACTGGAACTTAATTGAGTTTTCACTTATCCTGAGCACCAGTAACCTGGGATGTGCAAGGAGCAGATTGTTGATTGAGAAGGAAATCAAATAGAATAAGGGTGGACAGGAGAGTGAAGTTGAGGCCACAATCAGATCAGCAATGATTTTATCAAAGGGCTGAATGGCTTACTCCTGCTTCTAATTTAATTGATCATATCTTAGATCAATATGTGTGTGGTTACTGTCTACTGGCACTCAATATTTAAGATGACACCTGAACAATGACTATGTGAATGGGGTGCCTTCGAATTCTAACTAAACAATAATTAATGCTTTCAAAAGAGGAGGAGAAAATTGTTTTCAAAATAATATTATGCCATTATCAGAACTTGTAAAGTATCCTTTCTGAACTGTGTTCTTTGTTGAAGAAAACAAATACCTGACTACCTACTTTTCATTCCAATGTAGTTGTGTAATGTTGTGCCTGGATTGCATGTTTTTATCAACAACATTAATTACAATTTCAGTCACTGGGTTTTTTTCTTAAACAATCACACATTTTCTTTCATGCTCACAATTTGTTGAAATAGAAGACAACGCAAAAATTGTTTCATGAAGAATATCAAATACACGGTAAACTTTACTTGGAGTGTTCAAAAAATTTGCCGTAATAACTTTACAAAATAACGAAATCTGGTCAGATTTCAATTTGAGGCAGTAATTCGAAAAACAGCTGAGGCATGTAATTGAGTTTGTTAGCATAATTGTATTTCTGAATAGATGGGACTTTTAAATCCAGTGAGCCCTGTATTTAAGGCTCTGATTAATTCTGTTAGCGAAGCTAATTAAAAAGATTGAGATAGTGGTGCAGATCAGATACAGTTCGTTTCCAGTATTAAGTCCCTTGTTAGATTACTTTGGGTATGAAAGGTACAAAGTGGAGAATCTCAGGAGCTTGGTTAAAATAGATAAAACACTGCTTTGGAAGACATACAAATGAAAATTATGAATATAATCTAAATTACATTGCGTTCCTTTGAGATGTCTATCAGACTGAAAGCATCAGTACCTGCAATTCTCAAGGCAAATAAGATGAGTTGGAACTTATTCAGTATCTTTCATTTGATGAAGTGTTCTCCAAATTTGTTGAATTTTGTATATTTGGTAGCAATTCATCTTAAATTATAATTTTAAATCTCACTGTTAGGGCTCAAGAGGGCACAGCATGTTATTTGTCCAGAGCCGAAAGCACAAAATGTGATAATACACCTGAGATTGATAAAATCAACAATTGCTTGTCCCTTAAATTATCCTCAGAAAATATTTAAGAACAAGAGATAAAATTGCCAGTTTGCAAATATTTAACCACAAATTCAGCAGTTCAATACCTAGAAAACCAGCAGAAAATACTTCAAACATATACAGATATGTTCAAATTGATTGGTTGCAAATGTCTGTCATAATTTGAACAAATCAACAGTGAATTAGCTTGGTATTCTAAGCACACACACAATGTTGTGGAAGATTCTTCGTTTGGTCAGATTTTTGTATTTAAAATTTTTCAGGATCAGGATATCTGCACATTACGGATAGATAGGAGGTAGTCTGGTTGGATACATCAGAATTCCAAGCTTTGTTAAAAAGTTTTTTTCTTGAATTAGGTATTTGTCTGAGTTAATGTACAGACTCAGTAAGAACAGATGTGGAGATTTCTTAATTTGTCCATCATGTTCATAATATTAACGATGAGAAGTATTCATTTTTTATTAGGTGCTTTCCTACATTTTTGTTCACTATTTCTACATTGCAACAAGTTTTCCGTGTGCAGAGTTAGATCTATCAATTTGATTTTGATGGTGTTTTGCAATTACTGCTCCCATTTTCATTCAGGGAATTACCTGGATCACTGTTCTTCCAAAGCTATACAGAGAATTAGCTTGAATTCTGCTCTCCTTGATTTATTTTGTGTTTTTAGATTTTATTTTTATGTTTAATATCAGAAAATGCTAGATACCTACAAATAAGAAAGGCTATGATTCATCTGAAATCTTCCACCTAAAAGACAGCGCACAGTCTCCTTGTCATCAGCCTCTCCAACTATATCAGAAATTATTCCAAATTTTGTCTTCATAGCTCTACCTAGCAGACTGGATATATTATATATTTTGACTACTGTAACTGTTTAACTTTGACGTAACATGTGACAATTGGGTGAGAAATACCTTCGGGGTATTAGTCCTAAGTTTGCCTTTTAGACATACCCTTATCCTATTGCAAGGTTAAATTTCAAGTTAATTGCCAGACTTTCTTATTAGTTCCATCGATTATTAAGGGGTTGTGGTTATACACTGATTTATTGAAGGTGGTGATTGGCTGCTACTTGTGTAGGATGAATTTTACTTTTGTCATTCTTCAGCACAAGATGGAATGTTGCCCTGGGGCTCAGATAATTAACAAGAAACAATCACAATCTTCTTCTTTTGTCCGAAATGTCACTCCAGCCACAGGGGTTACCTCACAATCGTAACAAAAATACACACAGATATAAACCATTCAGCCCCTCAATCCTGTAACTACCATTCAGTTGGAGAATGACTGATGTGTTCATCAACTCCCCTTTCAAACCATTCATCTTTATTGCTTGATATCCTAAATTAATAAAACTTTGTCAATCTCAACCTTATAAATTGTAATTGATCTGGTATTTTATGGAGATTATTCCTTTGCATTCAAATTTTTTTTTCCTTATTTCTCTCCTGAATGACTGCAAATGTTATATTGTGATCCCACTGGCCTTCAGTTTTACAAGAGTGTCATTTGATAAGTGCTGTTTTGACATTAAGTTACTCAAATCTCACCTCTGGAATTCAGCTCATGTCATAAATGCAAAAGAAGATCATAACGAGGTGTGGAGTGAAGTGGTTCCAGCAGATTCCCCCCTCTGCATCCCAGTATGCTGCATCTAATTTCCACAATTGATTTCCCAGCTTGTCCACAACAGCAATGTTGGCTCTTGCAAACTAACTAGTTAAGTTCTGAAATCAGACTCCCACCATAATAATTTTATTCTGTTTTATTGGCTATACTTACGCCCATTTGGACGTTATGCGCACCCAGCAAAATAGATGTTTGAAGCTAGCAATGAATCTATCAAAGGTTTTGTTTTCAGAGATTTTAAAGAAAAACCTGGTTTTTATCTATTTGAAAACTGTCCTCATATGTTAGCAGTCACAATCTGTGATCCATACCCAGTGGATTTGCTTGTGCCAATCAATACATGCCAATGGTCAGCATGTATTCGGGGCGGCATGGTGTCTCAGTGGTTAGCGCTGCTGCATCACAGTGCCAGGGACCCGAGTTTGATTCCAACATTGGTCGACTGTCTGTGTGGAGCCTGCACGTTCTCCCCGTGTCTGCGTGGGCTTCCGCTGGGTGCTCTAGTTTCTTCCCACAGTCCAAAGATGTGAAAATTAGGTGGATTGGCCATGCTAAATTGCCCGTAGTGTCCAGGGATGTGCAGGTTAGGTGCATTATCCACAGGAAATGCAGAGTTATAGGGATAGGGGAATGAGTCTGGGTGGGATGCTCTTTGGAGGGTTGGTGTGGACTTGTTGGGCCAAATGGCCTGTCCCCACACTGTAGGCATTCTATGTAAGTAGTGGTGAGCTTCATTCAGTGTAAATTTATCAAAATGCATTATTACAATCAATGCTGGTCTGTGTTACAATGGCAGAGATATACAAGGGCTGTCTGAAACATTACTCTCTCCAACATGATACATCTATATCTAGGCAGGTATGAGGCACAGAATCAATATGCTCATGGCAACTAATGTTTCATTTGATGTCTATGCAATATGTCATGTGCTCTGATCTTGTTTAATGACTTGTCATGCATTACACAATCTGATTTGCTCAATGACAGATGGAAATGGTGTGGCTCAATGGGGATAATGGCCTATTTTACAGGTGAAGTTAGAATTGGAGAAAGTGCAAGAGAACAGAGAGAGAGAGAGAGAAGCTGAGGTTCATCAGTAGAAAAACAAAAAAAGGCAGTAATGGAGATTAATTAGTGACAGAAAAAAGATGTCATTTTCAAAAATTGTGAACAGTGAGTGAACATCATTTGGAAGATACAAATATAATGAAAGGGTCTTAACTACAGAAGAGTGACATAAAACATAACTTTAACCAGAATTTATGTATTGTCTTTGGCATCATAAAATGAGCATCATAAAAGCTTCACATGAGCAGTGTAAAGCAATATTTGATACTGAGCCATATTAGGGAATATTACAACATACAGGTTTAGATAAGGACAAGAAAACGTAATGAAACCTTTTAGTTCATGTCAAACTGTAGAAAAGAAGCCATCATGGGAAATTGCAACCATGGAATTGGCCTGTTAGAGTGTGACATGTGGAATTAGCAGAATTTCAAGGATATCAGCTGACCGTTCATTGTGATTGATAGCCATTCAAAGTGGGTTGAGGTGCTTCCAATGAATTGAACAATGAATAGTAAAATTATAGAAATTTTGAGTAGTTTGATTGCCACTAATGGGCATGCTGAGGAACCAAGTCTTACAAAAAGATTTAAGTTATGCTCAGGACAGTTTTCATCTTTAATTGAATGAATGGGGTAAAATTGACTGAAGTTCCACTCTATCAATCCGCTCCAAATGGAACAATGGAGCACACGGTACAACTAGTTAAGTGTGAGCTCCTTAGACAAATGCAATATATAAACTCGGAGAAATGTCGGATGTTGTTGAATCAAAAGCTGATGAATGTTTTGCTTCTTAATTATAACACACCCCATAACACTATAAGTAGAACATCAATTGAATTGTTTCTTAGAAGACAACCTACAATGAGGTTTTCATTCCTGGAGCCATATTTAGTACAGTGAGCCGAACAAAAAAAAAACTCCAGTCAGAAATAGCGTCAAGATAGGGATACAGTGAGAGGAAGAAGGCTGAATTTGAACCAGAAAGGTAACATGAAATAATATTATCGTAAGTGTTTGAAGTGGCTTCACGTTGCCTGTGTTCCACTTTTTTAGTTTGTTTTTGTAAGATATCATAAGTACTGTATTCAACATTCATTTGTTAAAAATATATATAAATATTGGCAATTTGAAATAAAAACAAAAAAACATTGGAAATACTTAGCCATTCAGGCAGAGTCTGTGGTGAGAGGAATTAGTTTAAATTTTCAGCTTGATGAGAGATCATTGACCTTCCCCATTAACCTACAGTCTTTCCCCATTGCTGTAGATGTTCTTGTCTGTCCTCTGGCATCCCCTCTGTCACTATTCCATTCCTACCTGTAACTGTGGTGCCATTCACAATTTCCCTTGACTTTTCTGTGCTTCCCCATGAGGCCGCACCCAGACAATTCCCAAATCAACCTTAGCCTTGCACCACCCTTTGTTCAATTCATTTCATCTTCAACCCTTACCAGCACACCGAAAGATACCACTGTGTTCCCCACTCTCAACATGCAAACTCCACACTCATTTGTTTCCCTGCCCCTGTCACTGTGACTCTCCCCTCTGTCTTCCATTTGCCTGACATTCTGGCACCCCCTAACAATGATGGCATTAAAGTTTAACTCCTTGCCACACCTATCCGCCTTCCTCTGTGATTATTCTGTTGAGCCCCCTTTGTATTCAGTTCCTCATACATGCCTTGGTTGTGTTTGCTGCCATCAACCAGTGTGACTAGTTCACTTGGACAGGTTGGATGGATTAGGCAGTCTGTATCCAAAAGCACAAAAAAGACAAGGCAAGTCAGGAATGGTGTGAGCATCCACATAGGCTCAAGGTGCCTGAGCACTAAGGGATCAAGTGAGCAGCGCTGAGATGTAACCTGGTCTAGTCTGTGAGCTGAGTGCCTGTCCCTGTGCTCAAGTGTCCTTGCAGCTGCATTTCAACACAAGCTGCCAGTGTGGCCTGAAGCGCAGCTTTAAGCATCTTGTAAAGGATTGGAGAGGTGCCTTGAGCATCCTGAGGGGCTGACAGTTGTCAGATTACAGCTTCTGTGGATGGGGGTGATGTAGCATGTTCTGAGATGTTGCTACTGGGTAGTCTGGAGGAGTGAGTGTGAGCTGGAGTAATCAGGTATTCATTCTGACCTACACACCAGGAATTTTCAGCATCTAGTTTCCCCATGACAGGTGATGGGATAGGAAGCTACATGTTAATGAGGCAAGATTACCAGTTATTAAAACCAATCCCTCTTAATAGGCATCTTGTTGACACCTATCGAGAATCTTGCGTTGATGCCTGGAGCTGAGTTGGAAAATACAGCTAATTGTTGCCAACACTGAGAAAGGCATTGCCTGACTTCTCGCACAATTCTCTAAGACTCCTTGTCATAGTACACGTTGCTCAGGGTCTATAAGATTTTGCCTTTTCGTTATGAAGAATGCATGTTACTGAAGAAGTATCTACCCACCAGACTTTCCAGGAAGAAGTCAACCTTGCCAGGTTCACATCTCATATCTGTGATTGGTTGTGTGAATGCATGTTTTTCTTGATTTTGCATTACAGGATTGCTTCAGTGACTACTGCCCAGTTACTGTGACCTCCATAATTATGAAGTGCTTCGAGAGTTCAGTCATGGTTCACATCAACTCCAGCCTACCAAATTGCTTTAATCCTTTGCAATTTGCCTACTGGTGCAACATGTCCATGGGAAGATGCCATCTCCCCGGTCCTACACTCATCCCTGGAACATCTGGATAACAATGATTACCTACCTCAGGCTCATACTTATTAACTACAGCTCTGCCTTCAACACCATAATTCCTAAACTCCGAGACCTAGGTCTCATCTCCCCCTCTGTAACTGGATCCTCGACTTCCTGACCCATTGACCACAATCAGTAAGAATAGGCGACAACTCCTCCTCCTCGATAATCCACAATAGCAGTATCCTGTAAGTCTGCGTACTCAGCCTCTACCATACTCCTTATACACTGTGACTGTGTGGCCAACTTTCGCCCCAATTCCAGTTACAAGTTTGCTGACGACACCACCATTGTAGATCGGATCTCAAACAATGACAAGACAGAGTACAGGAAAGAGATTGAATACTTAGCAGCATGGTGTAAAGACAGCAATTGCTCCACGCACATCAGCAAAACAATGGAGCTGGTCATTGACATCAGGAAGCGGAGTGGAGGGCACACCCCTATTTACATCAATGATGCTGAGGTGGAGATAGTCGAGAGAGTCAGGTTTCTGGGAGTGTTGATTACCAACAATCTGTCCTGGTCCACCCATGTTGATACGACGATCAAGAAAGCACAACAACGTCTCTGTATCCTCAAGATAAGGAAATTCAGCATGTCAACAATGACTCTTACAGATTTTTAAAGCTTCACCATAGAAAGCATCCTATCTGGATGCATTACAGTGTGGTATGGCAACTATTCTTTCCAAGTCCGTAAGAAACTGCAGAGAGTCGTGAACGCAGCCCAGTCCATCACACAAACCAACTTTCCACCCATTGACTCCAGCTATACTTCCTGCTGCCTCGGATAAGCAACCAACATAATCATAGACCTCACCCACTCTGGATAAATTCTCTTCCACCCCCTTCCGTCAGGCAGAAGATATAAAAATTTGAATACACATGCAAATAGATTCAAGAACAGCTTCTTCCCTGCTGTTACCAGATTCTTGAACGGACCTCTCAAATATCAATTCTGATCTTTCTCACTCTCTGCACTTTCACTGCAGCTATAACTCTGCATTTTGCACTCCATTCTGCTCCCCTGATACACTTTATAAGGTATGATCTGCTTGTATGACATACAAAATAACACTTTTCACTTTATTTCAGTACATGTGACAACAAAGAATATGACTGCATCTATGAATCTAATTCAGTGGGCTGGGATGTGAATGGGTCATTCATGGCATTTCAAAAAAGGTTCCTGAACATCACTATTGGAAAGATTAACCCATCCGAAAGGTTCTGAAAACTTAATAACAACATTTTAGTCCAACTTGGGGAATCTGAATTTGAGCCTCCTGCCTAATGAATTGCTCCCTCCTGCCTTTCTAAGTGCCCCAGTGAGCTGGGAAGTTCCCACCCTTGAACTCCATTGCTCTCTCCATGGTTCCAGTAGAAATGATGGTGAGTGCAGAATCCAGGAAGTGGAGAAATCAGTCTACATCTGAGATTTTGAACAGGATCGTGGTGAACCAGCTGCCAATTTTTCACCACAGAAAACCTTTCTTCCTGAAGGTCATAATGCACAAGTTCTTTTTCTCATTTTCTTACCAACTCTGATGGTTTAACTTGATTACATTTTTAACTAAAATTAAAAATCAAAGATACCAAATAGTCTAAAGTTCTTTGAATTCAGACTTGTCAATCACCTCTGATTAAAGATAAAATCAAGCTAGCAATTATATGGAATACTGATAAGCAAATATTCATACCTTATCTGAGTTCTAAAGACTTGCCAATGCCTTTGTGCTTAATACCTTTATATCCAGAACAAAGATTAATGTTCAAATTAATAAATATATCTTCATTTCACAGGCATCCATTTTGACATTGAATGAAGAAAAACAACGTTGATTGTTAACTTGCAACTATTTTTAAGCCAAGTAAAAGCAACAGAATAAAATTAAAAGGCGAGGTAATATTTTCCAAGTCAACACAAAACAAAATATGCTGTGATGTATGATTAGGTGACAATTTCATCTTCATAATTTAATGATGACCAAAACTTCATCTGACATCATTGATAATTTTGGCTAATCAGGTATTTAAAATGTCATCAAATTCTTAGCTTCTTGAGCTAGGGAGGGCTTTCTGTCAAAACTAATATTGCAGTGGACACCGCCTTTTCATTCTGACACCTTAGATAGCTTAGTGAGTGGCAGCATAAATACACCAAGGTTCACCAGAAAAATGTAACTGAACCTGTACTCAGAAGATCCACTAAGATCTGTACTCAGGGGAACAGGTGAGCAAAGTCACCAAATAGTTTGAAATGCTTTGAATTCAGACTTGTCAATCACCCTTGATTAAAGATAAAATCAAGCCAGCAATTACATGGAATGCTGATAAGCAAATGGGCTTACTTTATCTGAGCTCAAAAGGCTTGTTAGTGCCTTTGCCGTTATTAATTTTATGCCCAGAACAGAATTCCTTTCCAGAAACTAAGTTTCAGGTCAATAAATAGGTCATCTTCTAACAAGAATCCATTTTGGATTTGAATCAGCAAAATAAAAAGAGCATTGATTGTTAACTTCAGCTATTTTTGAATAATGTCTGAAATAAATAATGTAATTTCCCTTTTTAATTGTAGTTCGCATTATTCTCAATGCCATTTATTAGGCTATTTATCAGAAAAGCTTGCCTAAATTAGAAAATACTTTTCAAATGTGGGATTATTATTTGATTTAAACAAAAATTACAGAACAATTACAGTCAAACTATTTATATATGGCCAGATGTCTTGAAAATAATTATGTAATTTCTCTTCTGTCAAATATAGTGCACAAAATTCTTTATCGCTGAGACCCCTTGTTGGCATACCAGTGAGGATTTATGGCTACATTGTGCTGGTGAAGGTAATGCATTTTTAACTCCTATTACTGATTTATTGCTGTACAGTCTTGGGAGAGTTTTTGTTCCCAGTGACAATTACAAAGGCTACATATGATCAAAGAATTCCAAAGCTTCAAGACAGTCACCTCATGAGACAGATACTGTACACAAATGTAATAAGTGCTTTAACAGTTTTTATTTAACTGATAAATAATAAAAGTTTTGAAAATGAATCTTCAATGATTCCAGGGAAATGGTCATCATGTAGCATAACACAGACATTTCTTTCAGATGACATAGAAACATAGAAAATAAGAACTTGTGTATGCCACTTGGTCCATTGAGTCCCTATCCACCATTCAACATAATCATGGCTGATCATCTATCTCAACACCATACTTCTGCTGACTCTCCATACCTCTTGACACCCTTAGCTTCTAGAAATCTGTTGATTTCTTTTTAAAATATAATCAGTGACTTATACTCCACAGTCTTCTGTGGTAGAGAATTACACTGGTTCACCATCCTCTGCTTGAAGACGTTTCTCCTCATTTTAGTCCATAATGGTCAACTGCATATATGAGACCATCACCCCTTACTTGGGACCTCAGCCAGAGGAAACCTCATCTTTGCATCTGCTCTGTCTTGCCCTGTCAGTGTTTTAAATGTTTCAATGAGATCCCTGCTCATTCTTCTAAACTTCAGAGCATACATACCCAGTTAATCTAATTTCTGCACATATGATGAACGGACCACCCCAGGACTCATTCTTGTGAATCTTTGTAGAACTGGCTTTAAAGTAAGTCTATCTTTCTTTAGGTAAGGAGACCAAGATTGCACACAATACTCGAGATGTGGTCTCACCAAGGCCCTGTATCACTGCAGTAAAATTTCCTTGCTCCTCTACTCAACCCTCTTGTTGTGAAGGGCAAAGTATCAGCTTTCAAAACTGCTTTCTGCACCTTAATGCTACTTTCAGTGACTGCATGTACAAAGGCATCCAGGTCTTTTGGTTAATCAACGTTTCCCAAACTAATACTTTTTAAATAATGCTCTGCCATTCTGTTTTTCCAACCAAAGTGGACGTCTTCACACTCACATACATTATACTGCATCTGCCATCACATTTTCCTGCTCAGAAATTGCCTAAATTGTCCTTAAGTCTCTTTACACCCTCCCCACCATTCATAATCACAGCCAGTTTTGTGCTGTGAGCAAATCTGGAAATATTATCTTTGAATTCTTCATCCAAACTGTCCAAAGACACGCAGGTTAGGTGGATTGGTTATGCTAAATTGCCCATAGTGTTCAGGGATGTGCAGGCTAGGGGATTAGCCAAGGGAAATGCAGGGTTACAGAGAGACACTAGCGGGGAGAGTCTGGGTGGGTTGCTCTTTGGACAGTTGGTGTGGACTCGATGGGCTAAATGGCCTGCTTCCACAGTGTAGGGATTCTATGATTCTATGATTATGTTGTAAATGGCAGGACCAAAGCACAGATCCTTACGATACCCTCCTACCACTCTGAAAACAACACATTTATTCCGTCTCTCTGGTTCCTGTCTACTCAGCAATTCTCAATTCATACCAGTACATTACCATAAATTTCATGTGCTCTGATTTTGTGGGACTTTATCAAAAGCTTTCTGAAAATCTAAATACGCCACACATCCACTGGTTCCCACACATCTATTCTGCTGGATACATCCTCAAGAAATATCTGTTAGGCTTGTCAAACATGATTTCTCTTTCATAAATCCATGTTGACTTTGCTTAATAGCACTGGTATTTTCTAAATGTCATACTTTCACATCCTTTATAATAGAGCAACATTTTGTCTACTACTACTATTCGGCTAACTGGTCTGTAATTCCCAGTTTTCTCCCACCTTAAACTTTTAATCAGCAAGGCTAGATTGGCCACACTCCAATCTGGCAGGACTGTTCCAGAACCTGCAGAATTTTGAAAGATGACAACCACGGCGGCTCAGTGGTTAGCACTGCTGCCTCACAGCATCTGGGACCCGCGTTTGATTCCATCATCAGGTGACTGTCTGGTTGGAGTTCGCACATTCTCCCTGTGTCCACATGAGTTTCCTCCGGGTGCTCCAGTTTACTCCCACAGTCCAAAATTGTGCAGGTTAGGTGGGTTGGCCATGCAAAATTGCCGGTAGTGTCCAGGGATGTGTCAGCTCAGTGGATTAGCCATGGGAAATGCAGAGTTACAGGGATGGGGTAGGGGTCGGGTCTGGGTGGGATGCTCTTCAGAGGGTTGGTATGGACCCGATGGGCTGAATGGCCTGCTTCCATGCTGTAGGGATTCAATGATTGCATCCATTATTTCCACGGCCATCTCCTTTAGTACCCTGTAATATAGATTATCAGGCCCTGGGGTTTTATAAGTTGTCAGTACCATGAATTTCTTCATCTTTTTTCTCACTAATACTAATCTCCTTCAGTTCCTTCTTCCCAGTCATCTCTTGCTTTTTGCAAAGGTTTTGTCTCTTCCTTTATTTAATTGTTCTGGCATTTCCTTGTTCTGCATGATCGTTTCTCCTGATACAAACCATAAGAGGCTAATATTTGTCTGCAGTACCATTTCCTTTTCAGATACACAAAAGGCTACTTTCTCTAGAAATCTTCTATGGCTCCTCTTTGGATCTAACACTGTCTATAATTTCTTTTGGTGGCCATTTGTTGAGCCACTTTTCCTGTTGTGTTCTTTTACCTGAAACAAATATTTAACTAATGCAATGCATTCATTTGTTCCTTAAATATTAACCATTGACCATCCACTGACATGCCTTTTAGTGATATTAGTCAGTCTATTAGAAATAACTCACCTCCCAAACCTTATAGTTTCCTTTCTTTAGATATAGGATCCTGGATTTGACTACTTTACTTTCTATCCCAACAAAGATTTTGATCATGTTTTCTGAAAGTATTTCTCACAATAAGATTAGTATCAAGAGACAACAAGGTGCAGGGCTGGATGAACACAGCAGGCCAAGCAGCATCATAGGAGCAGAGAGGCTGACGTTTCGGGCCTAGACCCTTCGGTCTAGGATTCTCCAGCATCTGCAGTTCCTAC
>NC_063347.1:36769217-36791149 GCF_021869965.1 Rhincodon typus
GCCGACGCTTCGGGCCTAGACCCTTCTTCAGAAATCTGAAGAAGGTACTGGACCTGAAGCGTCGGCTTTCCTGCTCCTCTGATACTGCTTGGCCTGCTGTGTTCATCCTGCTCTTCACCTTGTTATCTAAGCTTATTCTGTAGCAGGCTTTGCTCAACAGAAAAATCCAAACATGAACTCTAAGCTTGCAAACACTGATCAAACAGAACAGCAATTATACTCAGTCATAAAAATGTCATCAGTTTTCCTTGATGTGAATTTAAGCAAGCAAGACCAGCAATCAATTGAAACCATGCACTTCCCAAAAAGTTTTGTTTAGCATGCCTGGCTAGCTGAGTCAGGACAGCATTAGACTCTTGATCTCAGGGTTGTGAGTTTAGGTGTCATTAATTTTAAGACCAGTCATTTTAACTTCCGTGATTCAAAAGTTTCTAGAAACAATTATCTTGGATAATATTACTAGTCACGTGAAAAAAGGTAGGTTTATGAGGAAGAATCGGCATAATTTTCTGAAGGGAAATTGTATTCTACTAACTTGCTTGAGTTTTTGAAAAAGTAACAGAAGGGTCAATGAGGGTAATGCTATTGAAGTGGTGAATGTAGACTTCCAGCACATCTTTGATACAGTGCCACGCAACAACCTCACGAGAAGAGTTACAGATTATGGAATAAATGGGGCAAGAGCAAAATGGACCCAAAATTGTCTGAGTGATAGGAAATAGAGAGTAATGGGCAATTGTTATTTTTTGGGCTGGAAGAGATTTCGTAGTGGAATTCCCCGGGGGCAGTACTGGGACTCTTACTTTTGTGATCCTTATTACTGATGTAGATCTTGGTGTTCAGGGGACAGTTTCAAAATTTCACATGATACAAAACTTGGAAGCATACTAAACTGTGAGGACGATAGTGTTGAAATTCAAAAGAATTTAGACAAATTGGTGGAATGGGCAGATAAGAAGCAGGTGACATTCAAAGTGGTATAATTCTAAAGGAGGCACTTGAGCAGAGGGATCCTGGTGTGTACGCACACACATCATTGGCAAGATAGGTTCAGACAGTGGTATCCTTGGCTTTATTAATAGGGGTAAAGAGTACAAGATCAAAGAGGTGATGCTGAACTTGCCAAGAAGGGTCCTGACCTGAAACGTCAGCTTTCCTGATCCTCAGATGCTGCCTGGCCTGCCGTGTTCTTCCAGCTCCACACTGTGTTATCTGTTTTGCCAAGATACTTATTAGACTTCAGTTGCAGTTTTGTGTAGAGTTCTGGGCACCACACTTTAGGAAGGGGATGAATGGAGAGAGTGCAGAAGAGATTTACAGGAATGGTCCCAGGGATAAGAAACTTCAGTTATGAGGTTGGATTAGAGAGATTGAAGCTGTTCTCCTTGGAGAGAAGAAGGTTAAGAAGGGATTTGCTGGAGGTTTTTCAAGTCATGAGATACAGTAGATAGGAAGAAACTGTTCCTATAGATAAAAGATCAACAACGAGAGGGCATAGATTTAATGTGATTTGCAAAAGAAGCAAATGCAACATGAGAAAAAACTCTTTCACACAATGAGCACTTTCTGGATGTGTGATGGAAGGAGGTTCAATTGAGTGTTTGAGATGGCATTAGATGATTGTTTGAAACAATGTCCAACGGTGTGGGGAAAAAGGTAGGGGAATAACACTAAGTCATGATGCTCATTTGGAGAGCCAGTGCAGACACAATGGGCTGAATGGCTTCCTTCTGCACCATTACACTTCTTAGATTCTGTGAAAAAGGTCCAACGTGTTTTCTCATTGAATCTTTTTCAAAAGAATAATTCTTCCATCTCCATAACCTTTCAAATTTAAATGTACAAAAGTTAAGAGGCATCTTCATCGTAATGTCAAAATGTTTAAAAAATTCCAGGTGTAAACATTCATTTCAGCAACTTTCATGGTACGAATGGAACATGAAGCAGTAACATCAAAACTGGAGAATTCAATATGAGTGGCAATGCAAGATCATCCAGATACGGGGCAGAAGCGTCAATATGAAAGAAGGATCATAACGAAAAGGAAGGATAATAAAGATACCTTTGACAAGTTATGACAGACAACAGGAAATGTGATACTATGATAGAAGGATGAACTCCAGAAATACCCAGGTAATGGTTAACAGGTGTTTTAGATGGGATTCTAAATATATGATGAGTTGCCCTAAACGGAATAATAAGATTTTCAAACTGACACACAGCACAGAAGGTTCAAAAGAAAGAATGTGATACTGATGCTTTTTGACCGGAGTAAATTTTTCCTGAGTGCTATGAAAGATCTGCTTAAATGTCTACCACCGCTCATTTACTGGCCTTTCCCTTTTTTTACATAGGCACCGCCCATTTTAGACAACTCTTTCTTCATAAGTCAGGAATTGCCTTTTTTTAAAAATTGAAGACATTAGGTTAAGACCTGCTTTGCTCGCCCTCAAGCTGAATTTCCAATTCTATCGTGTTGTGGTTCCTGTCCCCTAAAAGTTCCTTAACTAGACGATCTCTTATAAATTCTATCTTATTACACATTCCAAGCTCTAAGATGACCTGTCCTCAGGAAGATTCTGCAATGTACTGCTCTAAGAAACAATTTCTGATGCTCCCTGTAAATTTGACTTCCATGATACCCTTGCCCATCTGGTCTGTCCAGTCAATATTCAGATAAGAATCACCCATTACAATTGTAGCAACCTCCTTAAGCACCTCTATTATTTTCTGTTTCATACTTGTCTTACAGTGAGACAATTCTTTGGGGGCCTGTAGACAACTCCCATTCAGAATTTCTTTCCCTTGTCATTTTCTTATTCTCACTCAAACTTATTCCACATCACAATCTAATATACCAATATCACAACTCTTCACCATGTAAATTCCTTCCTTTATTAACAAAGCTATCCCACGTCCTTTTTCTTCTTGCCTACTTTTCTGGGGTGTACAATACACTTCTCGGTCCTGGTCTTTCTCCAACTATATCTTTATAAATGGCTACCAAGGCAAACTCATTTATTTCCATTTGTGCCGTCAATTCATCTATCTTGTTACATTTGTTGTGTGTATTTAGATAAAGAGTCTTAATCTTTAACTTATTACCATTTTTACTTATTCTGGTTACGATTTCTCCTGTATTCTTTTTGTGTTTTGTGCCTTTCCTGTGACATTTTAATTATCATTCACTTCTTTGCTGCCCAGCACCTTTGCTCTCTCATTTCTTTTTAAACTTTCCTTCAGTTGTACCCTTGCCTTCCCAAAGCTATATCTACAACCATAGTTATATAATTTGCCAGGACTCTGGTCCCAACATGGTTCAAATAAAGCCTATTCCAAAGGAACAGCTCCCTCTTTCCACAGAACTCATGCCAGTTCCCCATGAATAGGAACCCATTTCCTCATACCAATCTTTGATCCGTGCACTCACCTCTGTAATCTTATTTACCCTATGCCAATTTGCACATGATTTAAGTAGTAATCTGTGTGATTATTACCTTTGTGATTCGCCTTTCTAATTTAGCTCTGAGCTGCTCTTACTTCCTTAACAGGAACTCCTCCCTATTCCTATCTGCGTCATTGGTATTTACATGGACCACAATTGGATCGTTCCTCTCCCACTCCAAGTTCCTCTCCAGCACAGAAGAGATGTCCTGAACCTTGGCACCTGGTAGACAACACATCCTTCGGAACTCTCTGTCAATGCTGCAGAGAACAGTACCTATTTCCCAACCTATACCATCCTCATGCTACAACATTTCTCTTTTCTCTCCCCACTTGAATGGTGTTCAGTACTGTAGTGCTTTCATCAGTTCACTCATCCTCCCTGCAGTCTCTGCCCCTTGTCCACATTTGCAGCAAAAGCATGTACCTTGTATGTTCTGGATAAGGACACTAGCTGAAGGTCCTTGTAAGCGACATTCTTGATCCCAACAACTGCCTCACTCACACTTACACCCTCCTGTCTCTGTCCATGGCCAAATTTGATGCAATTAATCTGAGGGGTGTGATTGTCTCCTGAAATACAGTTTCCAGGTAATTATCCCCCTTCCTGATAAGAGTCAGAGTGTCTGCAATTCAGGCTTCAGCTCATTATCTCTTCTTGAGCTGCCAACACTTACTGCAGATATGGTCAATGTGGATTGCGTTAGCATCAACCAGCTACAACATACAGCAACTCCAGCACATCACCTACTCAACCATCTATTTATTTTAATAACTTGAATGTTAAATATTTTCTAACTAGTCTTCAGCTGTAATATTGTCTCCATATATGCACCACTTGATCAATCAAAAGAGATGAGAAAATACTGTTAATTTGTTTTCCTATGATGCCACACATTGGGTCTGAGAGGATAAAGGGGCTTTTGCTTCCATTTTTGTCTGCCATCACCATTGCCCTTCTCACCAAGGTCAGCTCTCCCAGTCTGCTTCACAGTGATCTTGATTTGCTGCACATACTCCTCCTCGTCTGCTCCACAGTAATACTGATTTGCTGCATAGTCCACCCAGTTTCATTTAGTTTCATTTCATTCAGTTACATTATTATTATTTTAATAAAACCTGAGCTACAAGCAGAACACCAACTTTTGGTAGATTTGCTCTAACTTAAGTGCAAACACTTAATCATTTTAATTTCTTTTCTGTGGAAAACTGATTTTAAAACAATCCAATATTGTGATGGCACCACTAATATGTTTGCATTTGGTTACCTGCCCAAAATCAAACCTTCTGTTCTCTTTGACAGGAAACTGTAAAAATAAGCTTTTAACTAGCAAAATGGGCAATTGGACTGATACAGTGTATTAATGTGATGTACTGTGTTTCTCCATTCAAGTTTGCAACAGAAGGCTGTAGTCATGGATTCCTCAAATGCTTCCAATCTACAAAAGCAAAATACTGCGGACGCTGGAAATCTGAAATAAAAATAGAAAATGCTGACCAGAATCATTGACTTTGTTTCTCTCTCCTCAGGTTGTGCCAGGCCTTCTATGTACTTCCCGTATTTTCTATTGGTGTTTCAAGTTGACACTGTACAATGGGAGATGCTGAACAGAATCCACTACCTTCCTAAAAGAATACAGCAAATACTCTTGGAATGCTAGTAATAAACTTACAACAGTTGAGGCATTTCAAATGGACAACTGGCTATTACATTAACCAGGAAAACAAAAATAACTTGCGAAATGTACCAATGTAAAAACAGGAGTAGAGAGGAAGAGACAAAGAAGAGAATAAGCAAATTTCTCACCCAATCTCCACACAGTAAAATGCAACTTGTTGGAAGATATTTTGACAGACACATACTGTACTTTATTTGCTGACAGAGTGAGGATTTGTAGGCACCAATCAATAAAACAGTGAAGAATGAATAATACTGACTGTCTTCAAATTCTCAAAATTTATGGATCAATTCCTCAACTAAAGTAAATAAGTAAAACATTTGGCCACCAAATTCATTGAAGCAGATGGATAATTGACTTCATGTTAAAGTAAAACAGGATAAGGATAAGGATAAGAGAAGCCCAGGTAGACAAATGATCCATGCTGCATTGTTGACCTTTAGATTCAGCATTTGAATTTCAATAATCAATGAAGGTTCTTTGCTTCCTGGTCAGAATGAAATGTTGCTGGTAAGTTTCTTAGCTTTCCTCTTTCATTTCAAGCGTTAGATAATTTTCCTTGTATACTTAAACTTATGAGAAGATATGGATACTACTTTCTAAAGCTGATAGAAATTGAACATTACAGGCCTGTAATTTCGACAGCACCAGTTATCACATACTATCTAGTTCTCTCAATGTATAAATGGATGTTTCTTTGAGTATTTCTCTCAGTGGTACATCAGATGTCTGTAAAGCTAATTAAATTTTTTGCCAGCTGATGCCATTTGTTCGGAGAAGCTCACAACTTCATATCACAGAATCACAACTTATAGTATCAAATATAGTGATATCCGTGATAGCAGAAAATAAGGGAAGGTAAATAATATTTGCACGCCAAAATGCTCTTGAAAGCTAAATTAATTTTCTGACCAAGAGTTCAATAAAATGCAGATGAAGACAAAATTCATTTGTCTGGCTGTGGAGGGAAAGGAGAATGACCTTGCATACCGGTCATAAATGTGAACATTTGAGATTGCACAGGAGCAACACAAACACAAAGGAGCTCAGGGGAAGTGTAAGCAGGATCAGTACATGCTCAAGGCTATCAAAAATGATCATTTCTGTCAATCCAAATCTGAAGCGGAAGGCCAAAACAAGAGAAAAATGATAAATAGCACTGCCATGCACTCAAACTGTTGTGGAATTAAGCGTTAAGTTATTATGAAATAATAATTTGAGTCTTATATTTATACAATTTGTAATATATTTAATCTAATGCTCCTTGAAATAAAAGATAGATTGTCACTATCGACAGTTTTTAGGCAGGTGGGACAAACAGACTTGATGTCATCAACCTGAGGATTGGTCTATTTTGATTGTTAAGCCTGATTTGCATTTCCTGTGCATTGCACTGACATGAGGCAGGCCACCAAACTGGGTGGTGGAATACCCAATGGCCATTCAAAGAGTGATAGCACCTTTTAAGCTATCATTCAATTCTGTTTAATGATTAGTAAGCTGCAAGCAAGATCACTAGATTCTCTGACAATACCCCAATATTATCTCCTTCCTTTAATATCTATTGATAGGAAATGGATTAAGTCTTTGGATCAAGCATGGGGGAATGGCAATATATGGATGATGCTTTCAAATCATCTGTTTCTGTGCTGTACCATTTCATGTTCAAATTTGGTTACGATCCACTCTAATTTAATTTTGTTGAGCATGTATATTCTTATCTGTCCAGATCAGTTATTTCAGTAGCTCCCAATTATAGTCCATGAGAACCAATGCTCTCTCATTTTCATTATCCAGTAGCTGTATAGTATTAATAGTTAACAGTTCAGCTACAGACTGAAGGACAGCAAGCGGTAATCAATAGTTTTTGTCATAAAGTTAAACAAAGTTAAGCTAAGTTATCCCCTCGGTTGTCCACAAAGAGTAATGTGTAAATTGTAGTCTAATAAGCCATGTCTACGTTTCAAGTTTTAAAGTTGAATTTAAAAAAAAAGGAAGCTAAAACTTGTTAGACAAGATGATTTTATAATTGTCATTGATGCATTACATAGAGATAATTGTGGAAATTAAGACATCAATGGCTTTTTGAGTCTTGAAACAAGACAAAATTTAGACTGGCACAAGTTGCATTGTGATAACAAAACATCTCCAATTTAATGCAGAAATTATTAGGAGAACAATGAGAATGTAAGAGAATACTCAAGGACGGCCAACAAGAAGTAACTGTGTCTTAAATCATTTCAGTCCTCACTTACTAAACAACTCATGCATGAGTGTCTTCCAGCTGTTCATCCTCTAATATCTTGACTAGACATGTTTCAACTCAGAACAAGTTAATTAACCTTTTAATACCTTACAATAATCCTCTTAAACCCTCTTTTTTCCCTTTTATCTCCATCTAGTCTGGGGTACATTTCACATGAAAAAGAGGTTAAGCAACAGAGTTTGGATTTTGACCTTTAAGGTAATCCTGTCAATCTATTCTCTCCTTTCTCCTTGTGTGTAATACAATCTGTCAGGTTCCACCAGCTGCATCATGCATTCATTCCCAGTTCTTAACGCTACATGTAGAAGCTGGAATTCCACTTCCTGTTCAAGTTATTGTGCATGAGAATATTTTATTCTATTGTCAGCCTGACAAGTTCTTTCCTCCTGTAAATAAGATTGGTAATATTTGCTTACTTTACTAACCATTTATCCTGTCTCTTTCCTTAGCATTTTAATTTTTCATCAACTGCAAGTTGCTTTGCTGTCTCGTTGAATCTTTTTACACAGACCAAAACATTATTCTGTGAACTTATCCCTCAGGTAATTAGCCCTCATTTTCACTTTTGTTGTTGGAAAATCTCTTAAACTCAAATCTGATGAGTTCAGGCACTTTGGTTTGTTGCATGGATTGAGCAACAACAATTTATGTTTATCTTGGGTAGCTCTTTAATGTAATGAAAAGTTGCTTCACAGGAGCATTATTAAATTAAGTCTGACACCGAGCCACACATGAGCTGCTGTGTTAGGTCTGGTGATAAGCGGGAAGGTTTTAAGAAGTGTCTGAAAGGAAGAAAGCATAGTAGAGAAGTGTAGGAAGTGAATTCCAGAACATGGGACCTAACCAACTGAAGGTATGGGCAAAAATGGTGGAGCAATTACAACTGATAATGCAAAAGAGGCCAGAATTAGATGACCAGAGATATCTCAGACTGTTGTGGAGTTGAAGAAGATTACAGAGATAGAGAGATGCAAGGATTGGAAAACAAGGATGAGAAGTTTAAAGTCAAAATGTTTCTTGATTGTGACCTAATGTAGGTCAGCGGGCATTAGGGAAACAGGACTTCCTGTGGGTTATGACACTGGAGTAGAGTTTTTGATGACCTCAAGTTATGAAGGGTAGAATATAGGAGGTAAACTATGAGCAAATTGGAATAGTCAAGTTTAAAGATAACAAAGGCATGAATGAGAGTTTCACCAGCAAATGAGCTGAAACAAGGACAAGAGTTGGACAGTATTATAGAGATGGATTCAATGCATCATTCTCCGCCACTTCCGCCACCTGCAATCTGACCCCACTACCATGGATATATTTCCCTCCCCACTCTTATCTGCTTTCCGGAGGAACCGCTCTCTCCACAACTACCTTGTCCGCGCCACACTCCCCGCTAGCCCCACCATCCCCGGCACCATTCCCTGCAAGCACAGCAAGTACTACACCTGCCCCTATACCTCCCCCCTCACCTCCATCCCAGGCCCCATAAAAACCTTCCATATCAGACAGATGTTCACCTGCACATCTGCTAATGTGGTATATTGTATCCGCTGTTCCCGATGTGGCCTCCTCTACATTGGTGAGACCAAGTGGAGGCTCGGAGACCCTTTGTAGAGCACCTGCGCTCTGTTTGCGACAAACAACAACACCTTCCACTCGTGAACCACTTCAACTCCCCCTCCCACTCCTGGATGACATGTCCATCCTGAGCCTCCTCCTGTGTCACAATGATGCCACCCGGAAACTGGAGGAGCAGCACATCATGTTCCACCTTGGGAGCCTACAACCTAATGTCTCAATGTGGACTTTACTAGCTTCAAAATCTCCCCATCCCCGGCCTCATCCCATGACCAACCCTCCCTCTCTTCCCCACCTCCTTGACCTATCTGTCTTCTCTCCCACCTATCCACTCCTCCCACCTCACTGACTAATCCCCACCACTACCTACCTGCACTCACCTATCACCATCCCACTTACCTTCCTCAGCCCGACCCCCCTATTTATTTCCTTCCCCTCCCCCATTTCTGAAGAAGGGTCCCAACCTGAAACATCAGCTTTCCTGCTCCTCTGATGCTGCCTGGCCTGCTGTGTTCCTCCAGTTCCACACCTTGTTATCTCAGACTCCAGCATCGGCAGTTCTTACTATCTCTTATAGAGATGTAAATAGGTACTCATGATGATGACGCAAAAATAGGGTTGATAACCATCTCAGGATCAAAAGTGACACCATGGTTGGGGATAGACTGTCTTAATCTCAAAATATTAACAGGCAGAATAGCCAGAGAACAGTATTTATTGTATCGGAAAATTTGCAGGGTGATTATTGCTGGCTCCATTACATGAGAAACTCTGAGAGATGTGATGGGATCTTTAGCTGAAGTATCAATCAAGCCCATGTTTACCACAAGATGGCATTTTCAGCAAGGAATTGAAAACCATGCTGAAGCAACTACCTGGAAGAATGAAACGGCTTAAACTGGCTACTGCTGCTCTTCACTGAGGCTGCATGGCATTTCAATGGATAGCACTTTAACCAAGCCTGTCTACAAACCACGATCAGCTCGTTGGAAATAAATGGTGAGGATTCTGAATACTCTTAAAGGCATGTTCATCCTTTACTGTTTAACTGCTGCTGGAGGTTTGATTGGGATGTTTGAAACAAATTGGGACAGTTTTGGGGCTGTTTATCAAGACTTCACCAAATTCTACCAACATTTGTTTTGAAAATTTTCTCAAAATGTCATTTCAAAACAATTAAATGCTATTGTACTGTACCCCTTTAGAAGTCACCTGAAGAAAGGAAGTGCTTGGTCAGCAGCATTTTGCTAGGACTCCCCTTGGTCTGGATGACGAATGGAAGGAGGACATGAGTCTAGAGCAATGTTCCTCCTCGGGACCTCCTCCTGTAGGACCTTCAGTGCCACTTCCAAGAAGCTGTACATTTCTCCTTCAGTACCTGATCTATCCTAAAAACTCATGCTAGGAGTCAACCAGCAAAATATACATTTTCAGTGGAAATGGACACTATGAACCTAAAATTCACAGAAATTTCATCAAGGAGCACTCGCATTTTAAACCTTTGTTGCCTGTTTAGTGCCTCATGACATTTTCAAACAATTAGCAATTAGGACCAGTCTTTCAAATAGGCATGCTTTATCAGTTCAGCACTATTTCACCTTTCACCAAAATAGGCCTCCCAATCTTTTCATATTAGTCATACTGTTATAGTGTAATGCTCATTGCAGAAGCATCTCAAAATAGTTACCTACTGTGAAATTCAGGGATAAAAGCAAATCTGGGCTATTGGAATTTAATTCAGGTTACTACATTTCAAATAGTCATAACAAGATTGCTAAATCATTTTAATAATTTTCTAATATCTGCCATGTACATGGTGGGTGGTGTCCCACATGAGATGGTAGTATCCATGTCGATGACCTGGCACAACTTGCAGAGGTTGCCATGGCAACGTCATGTGGTGCTGTGGTCGATGTTGTCCTGCAGGTGCTATGACAGCGGTCAAGGACATTCAGCCTCCAATCTTTGGCTAAGTGTCCTCCAAGGCGGCCTTTGAGATACACAATGACACAGAATCGCTGCGCAGAAACTGATAGTCAAGTGCCATACCCATGAAGACAGCCTCTCATCTGATCTTGGGTTCATGTCACACTATGTGTGAGCCTGCCATCTGACACTTTTGATCACCTGCAGAGACTTATTATTTGATACTCCAATCACGCCATTTATATGATCTTTTGATCTCTTTGCCTATAAATCTGTGTCTGTGTGCTGCTCTCTCACTTCACCTGATGAAGGGACTACACTCTGAAAACTTGTGATCACTATATTGTTCCTTACAGCAGAATAACGCAGCTGAATACCCTCATTACTACTTGTCCTTCAAGCAAATTATAAAATAAATTTGTATTCACTGTATCTGCTTTAACTGCACTGTAGAATTAAGACTCAAAATTATTAAAGTTATCCCTGCTAATTTAAGAAGCTTCACATTGATAATAAATGATCATTGTCAATGGCCAATGAGGACAAACCACAGGGTACACAATAAGAATAGCTCAGTTTGTCATTTGGGATTAGTTTTTGTGTACCTTTTAAAGTCATAATTTTGCAGAGATATTCATCAAATTCGAACTGATTTATTGTTGATTAGTTGTGGGAAAGGATGCAAGAAACATATTTATTAGCAGTTATTTATGGCAGGAAGTTGAATGTGATTTAGGTGTACTCATCAGAACGGGTGCTACAACACCAAAGCTTATGCTGATTAGCAAGTGGATTATAAGTACTTAAACTTGTGTCAAATTGGAAAATAGAAAATTCATATAATTGATCTTTGGTATTTTTAAACACAATTTCCAGCAATGAAGGGTTAATTGTTCAAACACAACGTGCCATCTGCCTATTTTGAATCCCCTTTCTAATGTATACTATGTTGTTTTTAAAAAAGAAAATGGTTCTATTTATTTGGTATTTAATGGCTTTGAATTTGAATAGGACAGATCAATGTTACTTTATTAATGACACTCATTATGTTGGTTATTAATGTAGGCTGCAGTGTAGTACAAAAGTGACATATTGTTCTTTATTAGAAAGATGTAATGATACCTACTGCACAAGCTATGAACCTTGATTATTTTTCTCAGGCGATTGCATTTTCACACGTAGCAATTGCTTCAGGTATTACAGAGAACCACATACTTTTAAAATTAATTCAGAAATGTTTCACGAATCAATGCCCATTAACCTGGAACTTTATTAACAAACTTTAAACTGAGTTGCTTAATATCATTAAAATAATGAATAACAGGAAAAAAAAATGCCAAGATGATAATGTACAGATACAAGGATGATCGTTTCATCATATTAATGGCATTGTCATATGTTGTGTTGATAAGCAGCTTAATTATTAAAGTAGAAACTAATGACAAGATGACGTCTGCACCATATGTTTGTTTAAATTTTAAAGCAAGTAAAGCAGTAATGTTCATACTTTCTGCCCCCAAGTGATCTGCCAGAGTATGAAAAATAATAAACCAGTGCTGACCGTAGATTTTGTCATGCCATTGCATGTCACAAAACCTCTGATGTTTTGAAAGAAATAACAGATATAAAACCACAGTAGTAGGCTGTTTCAGAAAAAAAAACAAACACAAAAATGCCTATTCCAATCGTTGAACAGCTCAATTTAAATTAAAGATAGGGTTGTAGCAATCTCTTGGAAATGGATAACATCTATTGACCTTCATACAATATTATTTCCTTATGTGAGGTGAAGTATACATCTATAATAATCTCGAGTTCATAAACAGAGATTATGTATCTAAATTTAAAATGTCCTGGAGATCAATTTGCCAGGTAAATCCTCGGTCCTTATTGATTGCAAAGTGAAGGGTCGTATGGATCTTGGCTACTTGATAAAGGCTTCTTATCAAAGATGACTTTCACTGAAATGAGTGGATGAGGACCTCCCAGTTTGATTTCAGTAATCTTCCTCTAATCTCTGAAAGCTTATGAAAATTTTACTGGTATGCCTTGTATCAATTGTATAATTCAGATTTTATGTGAGTTAATGAATAAAATTATGAAGGATGCAAGGCACAAATTATATCAGCACATTTAACTCATACTATCTCAATACTAAATACTGTATCAGATTTTCAGTACAACTTTTTATTCATTGCACCTTTAATGTTAAATCACATCTTACTGTCATTCCTCTGAGTTGTTTTTAATTATGATACATGTTTCTTTAAATGAATTAACTAATAATACCAGAAAAGCAAATTATTGCAATAATCTAATGTTACCATCTAAAACACCTTCAACACATCTTTTAGGATAATGCCTTCAAAGTATCATTTCAGTTAAAGTTTATCAATGCTCTTGTTACATCCTGATGGGAAGACTGTGCTGGAAATCAAGCTCCACTATTCCATGAGTCAACATAAATGTGAAATATGATTAATGTAAATATAGATTGGTTAATATCTGTTTGTGAGTGCTGTCTAAGATAAAGGACACACATTAGTTTTCCACAAGGAACAAGAAAACAAAAACTTATTTATTATAACAAACATATCCAAAATGGTTTGTTACTTACTGATATGCAAAGTTAAACAATACCCTCTTTAAATCTAAGTACACACACATTCATAGACACAATGCACAGGATAGATGAGATCATTAGTTTGTTTTAGGAATAACATGGGTGGAAAATATAGGTGAGAAGGAACAAAGTCTGTGGATCAAGAGTCTAATGAGGTGAATTTCTTTGAGGTCTTTTGCTTTTTTGTTGTCAGCTGCAACAATCCTCAATTTGGAAGCTAGGTCTTATAGTGAGATAGAACTTTCTTTCTTTTTGCAAAGTGTTTGCAAGTGTTAGCACTGATTTTCTTTCAGTCATGGAGGGAAAGAGACTGTGATCTCAGTTGCTGGTAGGCTTTTCAGAGGTCTCCATCCAAATGTTTTCTCTCTCCTCTCAGTGCTGCGACAAACTAATATTTGGAACCAATCCAAAGCTGTTACTGGGCTATTTCCTTTTCTTTTTCAATCTAAAAACACATTAGTCTCAAAAGAACAAAAGTATCAAATCCAACTTCTTAAAAAATTATGTGCCTTGCCTAACTAATGAATTACCACACAGTTCTACTTTATTTTTGAGTTGTATTAACATAAATGGGTTCATTCTCTGCATCAAAGCAGCCTCATCTTCAATTTTACAGTTTATATTTCAAATAAAATATATTTAGTTCTTATGTCTATCTTGTAGTAAGATCCAGTCTGGATGAATGAGTATTAAGAGGCTTTACCGAATATAACTTTCTACAAGGGATGCTAAGAGAGAACATCTCTCTGGAACTCTGTAACCTCACATCTCCCTTTTCATAATACCTGGTGTCACTATCATATAGTCCCTTAACTAAATGCTCAATATCTGTTCTTAGAGTAAAGGTACACTGAACGTTTTATTCCATATATCTAACTTTTATTTTTCCTTTCCTTTAACTGACCTGACAGTTGTGAGAAGTGTAAATAATATGTGCAGCATTATTGGTGTTCATTATCAGTGGAATCTTGCAAAAGTCATCCAAAGCTCATATAAATTGAAATCAAAAGCATGTTGGTTCCTTATTTCTTACTCGTTGCCAAAATCTTACTTGTTGCCAAAAAGGGGTTATACTGCTTACTTCACACTTGCCATTTAGATCATTTTATTCTTAACAAATCCACATGCTGATGCTAAATATTCCCTCCCAGTTTCCTCCATTTCTGCCCTGCAACTGCAAAGTTATTCTCAAGTGGATCTGTAGGGATACTGATACACAACCAGCATTCATTATTTACGTACAAAATATTGATTACATAAATGATAATTCATACATGGCAGCCATCATAACTTAGCCTGATACGTTCCTCATTTGGTGGCCCTCTATGCACATAGGATCACAATCAAGCTCAGGAGCTTGATGTTGTACTTTGAAATATCTGAGCAGGCCTCTGAGATAGCCCTCATGGTAAAGTATCCGCAGATATCACTGAGTTCCTCAGGGTCCAGACTACTCTCTGAGTGCTCCAATCCAATACAGAGAAAAGCCCCCGAATGAGTAACCACCATCCAATGATAGAATCAGAAGCAATATCAAAGCCGAAAGTAAGATGAACATTGGCCCCATGTCTACTGACAATGTTTTTCATTTGCTGATGGACTGTGTGCATCACTGGCTCGGCCGATTGCATTTGAGAAGGTTATGGGGTCAGCTGCCCTTTTGACCTGCTGTAGTCCAGAAGGGTTAGGTACACCAGCAATGCTGTTAAGAAGGGAATTCTCGGGTTTTGACCTAGCAACAGTGAAGGAATGAAGATGTTGTTACTGGTTAGGATGGTATGTGCCTTGGAGAGGAACTTACACTGGTGGTGTTCCAATACATCTTGTCCTTCTACGTGGCAGTTTGATGGTTTGGAAGAAGCTGTGGAAGAAGCCTCAGTGAGTTTCTGTCTAGTGCTCTGGAGTTGTGCAGACTGGTTTCTCTCATATATTTGTGCAAATTTTGTAACAGAAATATCAGCAGCTTATCGACATATTAGCTCAGTTGGGGGTATTATTTGTTGTGTTAGATGGTGAAGGATGCAATGCTATTGACGAGTCGTCTATTATTTTATTTAGAGCAAATCTGCAAGTTTGATATTTGGGGGGCTGAAGCTATGTCATGTAATGATACAGCACTAGCTTAATCTTTTATTTACTGATTTCCTGATCTCAGTCTGGTGTGGGTGGAGAAGGGGAGGGTGGGATGTGGTGGGGAAGCAAAGTCAAGATCAGGGTCACCCTATGGGATGAAAGAAAAATAAGTGGGAAAATAACTCTCATAAGTACCCTTGAACATGTCTTAGAATGGTGGCTGCTTGGGAATGATTGATTCAGGAAGATTATTCAGGGTGAACAAAAGAGATTTAAACATGAAATAATTAAAAATTATACAATTAAATCTGCGTGTGAATCTTTAAATCCCCCAACTCCATACATCCAGCTTAATTTGAAGATGCTGAGTGTGTTCGTATTTGTGTTACAGTTAGATGCCCAGGATTGACTTTAAATTAGAAAAGTGGATAAGAGAAAGACTTAGCAAGCTTGGGTTGATTGCAAAAAGACCTTGGTGCTTGTCCTTGGAACGTGATGCATCCTACTGTCATAAGGCACCCTTGCAAAAGTAATACCGCTCAGAAAATCTCAACAAGGTCAAGGAAAAGTTCACTTCACAGTTTTATGTTCTGACGGACTGAATTCTGTGCCCAAAAATGTTGATAATCTTATGGCAAAGCTCTCGTACCTTTAACAAAATAAGCATCACAGATGAGTGATCACAATACCTCTTCACCTTGGAACAAGGAGGATACTTTCTATGGAGTTCCCGAATCAAAGAGAACAACAGCAAAAGAGTAAAGGAAAGGGAAAGAGTCAATGACAGATGCTATAAGAGATGGGAGTGAATTCACTGAATGGTGAAGGATGTGGAAGAATAATAGTAAAAGACTGAGGGAGGAAAGAGCATGAAAGAAAAACTGAAAATCTGTATTCCATATTGGCAGTCATTCATTAGTCAGTCTGTTAGAGTGTCCAAGGTTGAGGGGAGGTTTTATGTGCCTTCTTGAGCTTTATTTTTGCTTTCTTTTTGAAACTTCAGCCTTGTTTCAAAACCAGCAGCACTTTGAAGCAAGGCTCACCATTGTGGATCATTGGGTGCACTCTTTTCTCAGCTGTGGAGGTTAAAACTAACGCTCCTCAAGTTTCAGGGGATCGTTGCAAATGTTCCATGGGCAGACCTATGATCTTAGACTAGTTGGGAACTGGGAGGAGAGTCCAAGACTTTGGAACACAAGTGTTCAGCATTCTGCTGCAGTGGCCTGTCAGGTGCAGTTGATGTGTGAGAATGGCTGCCTCTACACTCAGGATGCTTTTTTCCTGGAGAATGCTCATGTTCATGAGGTGGTTCATCCAGATAATGCATAGGCAGCACTGATGGTACATCTCAAGCTTTCTCAGGTGTTTGTTATATGTCACCCAGGTTTTAAAGCAGTAGGGGAGTGTCAGGAAGATGACTGCCTTGTAGACAGCAAGCTTTGTGTCTATCCACAGGTGATGGTTAGTGAAGACTATCTGAATAGATTCCAAAAGGAGGAGTTCACTCACTGGATCCTAGTCCAGGCTCTCCAAGTCTACAGTCGTTGACTGAGATATAAGAGAGCAGAAGTGAACAACTACCACCAGGGACTGACCTATAGCCATGTTGCCAGGGGGATTTGGTGCAAGTCCCAGTTTTGGTGACAGAACGACCTTTGTTTTATCAGTATTCCGATGCAGCCTTGAAGCTCGATAGGTGCCTTTGAACAGGTCAAGGGTGATCTGAAGATCATCTGCTGATTGAGTTACGATAACACAGCAATCTGCATATTGGAGGTATGGCAATGTCATGTGTGAGACTATGGTCTTCACTTTGGAATTTGAGGAGTTTCCTGCTAAACCTGTACTCATTTTGAACCTGGGTGGGAGGGCATCATTTTGGGGATGGCACTTGAAAGAGGAGAACAAGTTTACATGTAAGCGCACATCCTGCTTGACCCCCGTTCTGACAGGAAAGGAAACAGATTCCAGACTATTGCAAAGAATAGTGGCAGTCACTTCATCACAGAGAATTCTTACATCTTGATGTATTTGCTTGTGTAGCCAATGATCTTCCAAAGAGCTTCTTAGTTGAAAAACTTTGTCAGATTGATGAAGGCCATCTAGTGAGAAGTTCTCATGAGTTCTGAGGAAGGGTCGCTTGACCCAAAATGTTAACTTTGGTTTCTCTCCACAGATGCTGCCAGACCTGCTGAGCTTTACCAGCAATTTCTATTTTTGTCTCTAAATTACTGTATCTGCAGTTATTTCCATTTTCTTTAAAAGTTCTGCTCTTTCAATTTTTTGCATCCACAATATGTACCAAAGAATCAGGATGCACTTCCAGCTTCGTAAGAACATTGCTCTGTGCTTCCGCAACCACAGAAGTGAAAGAGGACAGGCACAGGAAAGAGAAAAAAAGTAAAATTTTGCTTTCTAGTATCAAGGGACTTATCACAATAATGTATTTTTTACCCATAGCATGTTTGCTTTAGGTTAATCATTTTTACAAAATGCATTGACAAGAACACATACAATAACTAAATTCCAATTTATTCAGTCAATAATGATTCAGAAAATGGCCAAAGGTTATTTCAATTATTCCATTGAAAATGAATCAGGAACTTTTCAAAACCAGTTGTTTTAACTTTAGCCTTATTCCAGTGGGAACTAGATTAAACTGGTGGAGTGACACATTCTATTGTGGAGAGAAAAATATGCTCTTGTCCTAAAAATGTTGATCTCCAAATCTTTGCTTGAAGAAATGCCTTAGCTGGTGACAGCTCTGGCGATCAAAATGTTAGATAAAGTTTGGGATCAAATTTCCATGTTACAGTTGATTTCCAGCAAGTTTCTTTCCTTCCTCTTCCATCTTTTTACAAATGAGATGCAGTCTTGTTCTTGACCAATGCAGACCCTTGGGAATGGTTTCAGAACTAAAGCTTCATTCTACTATTGGATGATATTGTATTTTGGTAATTGAGCACTTTTAACTCAGAAGTAGGAAATACTTTTGAATGATACCAACATGTTATTTAATCAATATACAAAGCAGAAAATTAGAGGATATGAGTTTACAAAAATAACCTTTTTCTCATGGAATGTTGAATATGGGAACATAATTCCAATTACAGTTAATTAATATGTGGAGGACTGTTAGCCTTGGAGTAGAATTGACAGCTATATGTACAAGTACAAAAATAGATGGTATTTAGATGCTTATTTTTTCTGACCTTGAGAAATAACCTATGCATCAAATCAAACAGTCTAGAGTTGTAGCACACAAAGTTTAAACCAAGCAATTAGTTTTTGCAATTAGTTTTGGGTCTGCAATGAAATCTGTGGGGTGGAATCTGGTTTTCCCTCCCATGTAGAATTTGAGAAGGATATTTAATCAGGAGGGAGGGTGGTGCATGTGGACCCTGCTATCTTTTCACATCCACTCAGATCGTCTGTGGCAAGAAGGTTTGTGGAAGGTTTCCCATTTAGTGTTCATTTAAGGGCCACAACCCATGATGGCAAGTAGTGGGCTTGATATCACAAGCAAGTCCTGGTGTGTTTGCTTGCTGCTTTTGGAGTCATAGGAGTTCTGCCCTTCTTTCAAAGGCATTCAGTGTCAGTCTGAGGGCCTAGGCATTGGGAAACTCTCCAATAACTCTCTCTCTTTGGGGTCGCTCCAGCAGCAGCCACCACCTCCCTGGTGAGCCTCTGCTGGCATCTGATTTGACTGGCAGCCCTCAGTTGACGGGACTCCGAGGACAGAAAAAGGTCTGTTGCTGGCCAGTTAAGTGCCTGATTGGTAAGTACCAATATATACATACAGTGGGCCTTCCCAGAAAGAGGAAATTCAGTAGTCTCACACTCTACAATAGAGAGACCTTCTGGATTTTTCTTTAACTTGACTGTAAAGAAAAAGAGTGCATTTGTAGAACTTTATAATCAGAGTTTATATGGGTTGGATGAAGATCAATGTTAGAGTAAATTTCACAGTGGTCAGAATTTGCTATTATTTTGTATTTTCTTTTATTCTTAGGTACTTTTATGCACTTTACCTTCATGCTTCTTGAGTTTTCTTTATGATTTTCTGTATTAGCAACTTTCCCTTCAGCTGCTGTTTGAAGCTACATAATGTCCACTAACACATTCAGAAAAAGAAAACTTGAGAACTCTTAAAGAAAGAACCATTCGAATATCATAAAGGAAATGTAAAGAATTTAACTTTCATAAAGGAGCGTGATACAATCCTTGTATTCAGAGCAATTGGTAAGTAAGAGTCAAATGAATCAGATGTTAAACATGTATTGGATGAACAAAACAGAAAATTCTGGAACACTTAGCAAATCAGTCAGAAATTGTGGACAGGACATAGGTTGACCTTTCAGCTAAGGAAAGTTCATCAGTGTTGTGAGAAATGTAACAACAACAGAACCTACTTCTGAAACAATTACAGATGCTATGCAGAAGATGTGTACTGGATAAAAATTAAAATGCTGACATAATAAAGGGCAATCTCCAAAATAACGGATACCTGCAAAAGATTCAGAATCACGTAAGTGTAGACTGTAGAAGGAAGTTTTTCAGCCATTGCAACAAATAAAGCACCACATAAAAGGTTACTACACAAGTAAAATGTTATAGGTCTTGGAGTATGTCAGGACAAATGGGTCATTTTCATATTGACAAAATGTAAGTAGTGGATTGCCACAGGAATCAGTAGATTAATTACAATGTAAATGAATGACGTGGTAAATAGTAGCCAGAGTTCTGAATGATACAAAGACTGATAGGAACCAAATTGCATGTGGGCTCATACCATGTCAGTCCAGGACTATCAAGGTCTAATTGACCAAGGGTGGAGGAGACAAATACCATCCTTGAATAATATTGCATATTTATAGAACATTGAACACTACAGCACAGTACAGGCCCTTCGGCCCACAATGTTGTGCCGACCTATTATCCGACAAAGATCAAACTACCCTACATACCCTACATTTTACTATCCTCCATGTCCCTATCCAAGAGTCGCTTAAAAGTCTCTAAAGTATCTGACTCCATTACCACTACCAGCAGGATATTCCACACACCCATCACTCTCTGTGTGAATAACTATGTCATTTTGTGATTTGGTATTGAAGAATTTGTATTTTCATCATATTGATCTTGTACTTTTTCAGGAATCCGAAAGTGACTCACACCATTGAGAAACATTTGATGATCGGAAACATAGCAGCAGTTTGCATGTAGGAAGTTCCCATAAAAGGGCAGCATGTTAGCACTGCTGCCTCAAAACACCAGGGACCTGGGTTCAATTCCAGCCTCAAGCGACTGTGTGTGTAGAGTTTGCATATTCTCCCCCTGTCCGTGTGGGTTTCCTCTGGGTGCAATGGTTTCCTCACACAGTCCAAAGATGTACAAGTTAGATGGATTGGCCATGCTAAATTACCCGTAATCTCCAGGGATGTACAGGCTCGGTGGATTAGTCATGGGAAAAGTGCGGTTACAGGGATAGGGTAGGGGTCTGGGTCTGGGTGGGATGTTCTTCGGAGGTTCAGTATGGACTCAATGGCCTGCTTTCACACTGTAGGGATTCTATGATTCTATGACACAAATAATATGAAAGGAATATAGCTAGTTGAAGTGAGTAGTCAAAACAAGGGTATAATGTGGGAGGTGTTAGTTTATCTGCATCTTTGAAATGAAGAGACAAAAGCAAACTATCATTCAAAAGGAGAGAGACTTTAGAATGCTACAGTGCAGATTGTGTGTCTTAGTACATGAATCACAAAAAGGTTCAGAGTACAGCAAAAAATTAGAATGACAATGGAATTTTGGCCTTTATTATAAGGGAGATTAAAAATATTAAAAAGTTTAAAAGTAGGGAAGACTTGCTACAACTGTCCAGTGGATTGGTGAGTTAGGACCTGGTGAGAGACTGCACCTAACATAGTGTACCCAATTTTGGCCTCCTTATGAAGGGGGGAGATGTTTGCATTGGATGCAGTTTAGGGAAGACTCATTGGACTGATTCCTGGGATGGGGAAACGTTCAATACATTGACCTATACTAATTGGAAGTTGGTTGGCTTGCCGAGCTGGTTTGTTGTTCCGCAGATGTTTCATTACCATACTGGGTAACATCCTCAGTGTAGCCTCCGATGAAGCGTCGGTGTGTTTTCCCGCCCGGTTTTTAAACTCTGGAGTCCGTTGAGCTGGATTGCCTCACTTCTGGTTTTCCTTCGTAGTGGAGTGTATATGGGGTCAAGTTCAATGTGTTTCTTGATGGCTTTCTTCGTGGACTACCAGGCTTCTAGGAATTCCCGTGCCTGTCCCTGCTTAGCTTGTCCCAGGATTTTGGTGTTGTCCCAGTC
>NC_063347.1:36791249-36830000 GCF_021869965.1 Rhincodon typus
GCCTGTCCCTGCTTAGCTTGTCCCAGGATTTTGGTGTTGTCCCAGTCAAATTGGTGAATCAATCCACATGGATAAGGAGAACCACCAATTCGACTGGGACAACACCAAAATCCTGGGACAAGCTAAGCAGGGACAGGCACGGGAATTCCTAGAAGCCTGGTACTCCATGAAGAAAGCCATCAATAAACACATAGAACTTGACCCCATATACACTCCACTACGAAGGAAAACCAGGAGTGAGGCAATCCAGCTCAACGGACTCCAGAGTTTAAAAACCAGGCGGGAAAACACACCGACGCTTCATTGGAGGCTGCACTGATGATGTTACCCAGCAGGGTAATGAAACGTCTGCGTAACAACAAACCAGCTCGGTGAGTCAACCAACCTCAACCCGAGCTACAGATCTACTCCAAAACCTTAGATATACTGATCAGAGTTTAGCAGAATGACAGATGATCTAACTGAAACATAGAAGACTTTGGGAGGGCTTGGTAGGGTATGAACCAAGGTTATTTTTCCTTTGTGGGGGAAATATAGAATAAGGGGAAACCCAGTTTCAGAGTAAGCGGTCTCCCATTAAAGATAAGGAGGAATTTTTTTCTCTCAGAGGTCTATTAATCTTTGGAATTCCCTACATCTAACTCATAACATAACTAAATATCTCATGGAACCTCACGAGGTATGATAAAGCAAAATTAAATACCAAGCCATAAAGTGATGCTATAGCAGTCTAAAGCTTGGCCAAAGAAATTCATTTTTCAGGTGAGTATTTAAGGAAAAAAAAGAGAGGTAGACAGATACAGAGAGATATAGGGAGTGTATTCTAGAGTTTAGGACCTTGGCAGTGGAAAGCATGGCCATCAAAGGTGAGCAATTTAAATCAAGGATCCTTATGAAGCCAGAATTAGATAAGCACAGGTAGTTTAAAACTTGTAGGCCTGCAGGAGATTAATGAGATAGGGAAGGGTGAGGTTATTTCAGATTTTGAAACAAAATGAATATTTTAAAACTGGGAGCCAATGTAGGTCAGTGCCCAGGCAGATGATAGAGAACAGCACTTGCTGTGAGTTGATACATGAGTAGCAGAGTCTTGGACGACCTCAAGATGATGGAAGATAGTATGTGTGCAGTCAATCAGGAGTGCATTGACATAGCCTTATCTCGGGATAACAAAGATTTGACTGGGGACCATGGCAGCAGTGGAACTGAGACAGGAGCTGAGTCAGGCAACGCTTTGGTGAGTGAAAAGGTGGTCTTCTAGATGGCACAGATATGTAGTTGCAGGCTCATATCAGAATGAAATATGATATTAAGACTTGGTTTAGTTGAGACAGTTGCTGGAGAGAGTAGAAGGAGAAAATCAGTAATGAGGGGCTTCCAGAGATGTCTCAAAACAGGCCCAATAAATTTAACAATTACCCCGATATCAGCAAGGGTTGAGTGCAGGACATCCCTCTGTTTTTGTTATAATTTTAACCAGCAGCACCCCAGAAGTACAGGTGACCTTCACAGAATTCATTCCAAATTGTTCCCTGTTATGTTCACTCAGCAGTTTTCAAAACAGAAGTAACCCAGAATGAAACAGTTTTAGTTAATTCACTGAATATTTCAACATTTAAGAGTAAGAACAAATTCTTACATTTGACAAAGAATATTTATACACAACCCCACTGTCTTTATTATTTTACCAATTTCTCCACTGTTGCTGTGGGTGGTAATTCAAATAATTGTCCATTGATGGAAAGATGACAGTAACAAAGGTTTTTGTTTAACTTCCGTTTCAGTTTTGGTCTCTTGAAGTTGATGCCAGTTGGTGTTGTCCTGCTTGAGGATCAGCAATACTGCTCCAAAGACTTGTCTTGGTGTAACAAGGGATTTGAACATACAGACAACCTAAAAATCATGAAACAAGGATTCTTTATCTCACTGGAATCGGATCATTTCAAGCATGAAGAAAAACGAAGATTAAGCAATGAAGGTACATGGAATCAAGTCTGTGGTTTACATGTTGTTGGGGAAATCCTTTCCATGACATCACCTTCCCCAGTTACACCCTTTCCATCAGAGAGGGTCTGTGCAACTGCTCCAGCTGCCGAATGCCCTCCTTTATTGCTGTCACTTCGAGTCATAGAGTCACAGTGACGTACAGCACAGAAACAGACCTTTCGGTCCAACTTGTCCATGCTGACCATATATCCTCAATTAATCTAGTCCCATTTGGTAGCATTTGGCCCATATCCCCCAGACCCTTCCTATTCATATACCCATCCAGACGCTTTTTCAATGTTGTAATTGTACCAGCTTCCACCACTTTCTCTGGCAGCTCATTCCATACACATACCACCCTCTGCGAGAAAAAGACCCTTAGGTCTCTTTTAAATCTTACGCCTTTCACCTTACACTTATGCCCTCTAGTTTTGGAGTCCCCTATCCTGGGGAAAAGACCTTGACTATTACCCCAATCCATGCCCCTCATGACTTTCAAACCTCTATAAGGTCACCCCTCAGCCTCCAACACTTAAGGAAAAATAGCCCTAGCCTATTCAGCATCTCCTTCTCGCTCAAACCCTCCAACCCTGGCAACATCTTTGTAAGGCTTTTCTGAACCCATTCAAGTTTCACAACATCTTTCCTATAGCAGGGAGAACAGAACTGAACACGGTGTTCCAATCGTGGCCTAACCAATGTCCTGTACAGCCACAACATGATTCCCAACTCCTATACTCAATGCACTGACCAATAAAGGTAAGCATACCAAACACCTTCTTCACTACCCTGCCTACCTGCAACTCTATTTTCAAGGAACTATGAACCTGTACTCCATTGTCTCTTTGTTTGGCAACAGTCCTCAGGACCTTACCATTAAGTGTATAAGTCCTGACCTGATTGGTCCTGTCAAAATGTAGCATCTCACATTTATCTAAATTAAACTCCATCTGCCACTCTTCAGCCCATTGGCTCATCTGATCAAGGTCCCACTTTACTTTGAGCCAATCTTCTTGGCCGTCCCACTATACATTCAATTTTGGTGTTATCTGCAAAGTTACTAACTATACCTCCTATATTCACATCCAAATAATTTATATAAATGACAAAAAGCAGTGGAACTAGCACTGATCCCTAGCAGCACACCGCTGGTCACAGACATCCAGCCCAAAAGCAACACTCCACCACCACCCTCTGTCTCCTACCTTCTAGCTAATTTTGTCTCCAAATGGCTAGTTCTTCCTGTATTCCATGTGGTCTGACCTTGTTAACAAGTCTACCATGTGGAACCTTGTTGAACGCCTTACTGAAGCCCATATAGACAGTGTCCACCACTCTGCCCTCATCAATCCTCTTTGTCATTTCTTCCATAAATTACCAAGGTAGTGAGACACAATTTCCCACACACAAAGCCATGTTTACTATCCCTAATCAGTCCTTGCTTTTCCAAATGCATATAAATCCTGTCTCTCAAAATCCCTCCAACAACTTACCAACACTGATATAAGGCTCACTGGTGTATATCTTGTTGCTGGAGGTTCCGTTGCATTAGTGACCATTCTCTATGTGGAAAGCATCCATGCCCATTTCAATCTGTTGCCCCTGACATCCATTAACATACACTTCCCTGCAGGATAATGGCCAGCATTTGAAACTTTGACTAATTTCTTCTTCAAAATTACTGAGACCAATTCTTATCATGTAATAATTTCTTTTATTCATTTCATTTAGTTAGAAAATTCTGATTGTGAAGTATAAATCTTTCTTTGTTGTATATTCATCTAATTAAAAGAGGTGTATGCAGCTGCACAATGCTATGTTAAGGATAGCCCAGCGATGTTTACACCCCATGAAAGAATTTTTTAAAAAATGCACATAGGATCATCAGAATCAAATGATAATCTGAATTCTATTGATTTAGTCAGACAATAGTAGGTAACTATGCAATGCTTGGGTCCATGGATTCCTTCTGAATGGGGTGGTAGCACAAGGGATTGGAAGGCAACAGGGTCTCCACCCAAAATGTTCCCACCTGAGTATGATCCCTCAACCTGCCTCTGGGGAGCATTAAATTCCACCTTTGGTTTCAGAGGATAATGTGTTAAAACTTTATTCTGTCTGTGACACCTGCATTGAGTTCCTCAGGCTCACTCTTCTCTTTCTGTACAGTTACCCTCTGGGGATTTAATGAAAAATCCCCCTTGAGCGACATATCAAAAAGATGGATTTCGGGCTTGCAGCATCAAGCAGCGCTTGCTCATTTGGAGCAGAGCAGCAGCTTTGATGAAAAGAAAGGTGATGATTTTTTGAATTCTGAAATTATACCTTTCTGTTCGAAGGCGATAAAGCATAGGCTGAGGAATATATATTTCTGCGTGAAGTAAAGGGATACACTGTGCAAAATGAAAATAAAATGGCTGCTAAGGCTGCAAGTTAGGGGCAGCATCAGGGAATGTGAAGGTCCACGAGAAAACACACTTTATATTGTTGAAACAAATCTAATGCAGAAAATGATTAATTTACAATTAGATTCTACATTTTGCTGTTGTTTTCCATCGATTTGGTTTAAAAGTAAAATAATAAATAAAAAGGCCAAGTAAAATATCTTGTTTAAAGTTAATATTTTAATTCTGGGAACAAATGAGTTATAGACATTTTCAGCTGAAGTTATGGTTCGTAAAACATGTCAAAAATGCTCAATTACAAAAGAAAGCCTCTTTTATCCATCTTTTATTGATGGATATTGACTTATTCTGCATGATCTGGCTGCTTAGTTACAGGATTATGCCAATTTTAAACAATGCAACACAACTGGTGAGAATTTGTCCTTTTGAAATTGAAATAAATAGGATTGTGTCTTATTTCGAGACCAAAAGTAAATTGGAAGTTATAGTGATGGAGGCAAGCCTAAATCTATGTTTTGCTTTTGTAAACAAAAAATGACAAAAAATCTGTACATGGCATTCAGCCTCAAACTCTGAGCTTTCAATTGTACCATTTATGTTGCTGAAATCAGTTAATTCAGCTGGGAACTGAACATGAGAATTTCCCACTCCATATAATTGAACCATTTGAGGAGTCTAATTGGTAATTTCTTTCAGTTACAGATTTAAATCAGGGTAAATTCTCCACTGGCTGCAGACATACTGAGCAGAAAGGAATACGCTTGTGTTTATCGGAGGTCCATATCTTAGCTCCAAGAAATTTATGCAGCAGTCCTCGATAAAAATGTCTTCAGCTGCTTCAGCAATTACTTTTACTTCAACATACAGTGAAAAATGGGTTCATTGTACAGTATTCAGTTCCATTTATAATTCCTCAGATAAAGGGCAGTACATGCCTACGTGTTCAGGAAAACCTAAATGACTTCCAGGTTTGGTCTGTTAAGTTGCAAATAACATCCACCCGACACAACTGTTCAGCATCGATTATTTCCAGCAAGACAGAATAATCCTTACCTCTGAATCCCACCTGCTCCAGAAGTGTGTAATAACATTTCTGAACAGGTTAATTAGAAAATAGATACACAAAAAATACAGAGTAATCACCTCCCCATGAAACTTTAATGGTATTACTATTTCTTATTCTTTCACCAATGATACCCTGGAGGTGACCTCTGACCAGAAATTCAGTTGAATCAGCCACTTAAATACTGTAGCTATTAAACAGTCTTGGTATTCTGTGCCAAATGGCTCAACGCCTGATTCCTCAAATTATTTCTACTATCTACAACGTAGAAGGCATGAATATAATGGAATACTCTTCACTTGCCTGGATAAATGAAGCTGTAACACTTGAACTCGATAATATCCACTATAATATCATCTTCATTAGCAGACCATTAGTTTGAACAATCACTTCTTTCACCCACTAGCACATCTTGGCTGCAGTGGAAGTCTTCAGCAACTCATCTTCGACAATATTTCCCACACGTGTGATTCTAGGAACTTGAAGACCAGCAGCTGTAGAATGCCATTGTATCTAAGCTCCATGCCATTTTAAATTTGTTACATGTTTCCATTTTGTTTTATCACTAGGTCAAAAATCCTGAAACTCCCTGTCTAACAATAATATTATTACAGAATTACACCAGTTCCACCATTACCTCCTCAAGGAAAATTAGTGATGGATAATAATTGCTGGCCTGGCAAGTGACATCCATATCCCATGAATGGATTTAAAACAAAAAGACCCTAAATATTTATGATGTTTTCTCTTTCTGCAAAAGCCATTTAGTGTTAGTGTGACTGAATGAAATTCAGGCATGGATCAATTTGACTTAGATTTGAATTGTTGGTTGGTTCGCCAAGCTGACGGCTTTTCATGCAAACATTTCATTTCCCTTCTAGGTGACATCGTCAATGCTGTGTAGCCTCCGTTGAAGCGCTGTTATTCTGTATTTATATGGTCCAGTCTGTCATGGTGGGCACAAAAACCAAGTTGCTGGAAAAGCTCAGCAGGTCTGGCAGCATCTGTGGAGGAGAAAACAGAGTTAACATTTCGGGTCCAGTGACCCTCCCTCAGAATCTGTTCTGAGGAGGGGTCACCGGATCCAAAACGTTCACTCTGTTTTCTCCTCCACAGATGGTGCCAGACCTGCTGAGCTTTTCCAGCAACTTTGTTTTTGTTCCTGATTTACAGCATCCGCAGTTCTTTTGGTTTTTATTTGTCATGGTGGGCAGTCTTGTTTTCAACTTTGTACCAAAGTGGTACATATGGTGGACCATAAAAATACAGAGCAGGAAAGAACAACAGTGCTTCAACGGAAGCTACACAGCACTGACGATGTCACCTCGAAGGGGGATGAAATGTTTGCGTGAAAATCAGTCAGCTCGGCGAACCAACCAACAACTCCAATCGCAACCCGAGTGACAGATCTTCGTTAAAACATTGTTTTGGTTTACTTAGAAATCTGCTGGAAAATACATTTTCTTATAAGACCTTAATAAATTCAACACATTTGAAATGGGAATGCAATGAGAATGCAAAGATAGTAGACTGAGATCCATCTGGAACTTCATTAGCATTAAGCCAGTGAGCCATGGGAAGCAGTTCAGAAGTTAGCAGATTAGGCATATGGGCTCATGATCCAAAATTGTTCCCCTGTATTGAATTCATGGTCAAAAACACAACAACTTTGAAATTTTCCTCTCTGATGAAAATATATTACTCCATTCATTTAAAAGAAAGCTCAATATGTTCGCTCCAAGTCTTAGACTCATTTGGCTGAGTGTATGTTGTTATATTCATTAAGCTTTATGCAATAATCAACTTCACACTAAAAACCAAATAATTCTTCTTGGAATGTTATTGAAATATTGTATATAAGGAATGGGTTGTGTCATTACAGAAGTTAGAATGCTCTGACGATAGCAGAGTGATTAATGCTGTGTCTTACTAATTCAGTTCATTCATGCCTAAACGTCACCCTTATTGGAGTCTGCACATCACCTACGCTGCTATTCTTCCCTATGGGGATGATGAAGAATTGAGTTCTGGATGGATTAAAAGAATTATTCAGTCACACAGGATAATGGATCATTGAGTTATTGTCTCAGGGAACATAATATGTGACTAAACATTGCCCTCCAGAACTAATCATTATGGGCAAATGCTGTTAATTATACACACCGTGGTCATTGTAAAATCATCCTCTTTAATGATACAAAGTTAGTATTCTTTAAAGTAAAGAACAAATAAGCTGCACTGCTAATCTAAACATGCCAGAGGTTTTTTGCAAACAGTGAACTGAAGAAAATGTGAAATAACACTTCACTCAATGACCTGGATTTTCCAGTAATAATAAGAGAGACAATCAATGCTCACTGTTGTTAGGCAATCAGTTGGATCCTCTGAACTTCGGGTTCTTACACACTATAGACTGACCAAACAAAAACCATTAGACCTGTCCATTTTAATGCAACTAAATTTTTAATAATGTGATAAGTCTTAATTACTGCCAAACAACATCTCATTTGTTTTTACAGATAACATTTCAATCCTTAAGATTTTTATTATTGGTGGTGAACTTTTTTTCACTTTCTCCTTTTTGTCTCTTTTATTACTCTCTCTCTCCTTTCATGCCATCTTTCCCTTGAGTAAGATTCCTTTGGAGGCTAAAAACTTAAAGTAACTGAACTAATGGAAAGCCCATGGGAAAAACAGACAAGGTTTCACCTTTTTATAACTTGTACAATAGAAGCAAAACTAAATCAATGTAAATTAAACTTCAATTAACAGGCAAATTAATCAAGATAAACTATAAATGACAGCTCAAATAGTGGATATTACAAAGGTATTGGAGTCTTGGAGTTCGCGTATTCCCATCTGTGGGCCAGAAGTTCTGGATCCCAGAGATGTAGCTGAACAGGTTGATTCAAAATAATTTATTTTGTAAGTAGATTGATTTCTCAGGTAGTCTATTCAGCATATGTGGCAACAATCTCAGTCAAAAAATTCTTCAAACTTCTATCTTCCTCAGATGGAGCTTCAGTTTCTAGAATCGTAGAATCACACAGTACAGAAGGGGCCCTTTGGCCCATCGGGTCTGTGCAACAAAACTACTCTAAATTTACACTAAACCCACTTTCCAGCATTTGATCCATAGCCTTAAATGCTCTGACATTTCAAGTGCTCATCTCGGTACTTTTAAAAGGTTGTGAGCAGCATTTGCTCCAATATTTCTTCTAGCTGGGCGGGCCTCTGAGGCCAGTGCACAGCAGCAAATTTCAGAACCTCAACTACCCTCCCTGGCAGGACATTCCAGATTCCTACCACCTCTGGACGAAAAACCTTTCCCTCAAATTCCTTCTAAACCTCGTGCCATTCACTGTAAACCTATGTCCCCTTGTTATTGACTCTTCAACAAAGGGGAACAGCTGCTTTCTATCCATCGTGTCCATGTCACTCATAATTTTATAGACCTCAATCAGGTCTCCTCATCAGACTTATGTGCTCTAAAGAAAACAACCTGAGCTTATCGAGCCTCTCCTTATTGTAAAAATTCTCCACAGGCAACATCCTGGTGAATCTCCTCTGAACCCCGTCATGTGCAACCACATCCTTCCTATAGTGTGTTGACCAGAACTGCACATGATACTCCAGCTATAGCCTCATCAAAGTCCTTTTACAGATCCGACATTCTGTTCTTATAATCTATGCTATGACTATAAAAGACAAATGTCCCGCATCATTTCTTAAATAACTTATTAAACTGTTGTGCTGTCTTGAGGGATCTATGGACAAGCACACCAAGATCCCTCTGTTCCTCTGAGCTTCCCACTGTCCTGCCATTCATTCAGTACTCCTTTGTCTTGCTACTTCTTCCAAATGCATTACCACACACTTTTTCAGGGTTAAATTCCATCTGCTACTGATCTGTCCATCTGACAAATCCGTCAATATCCTCCTATAACCTAAGACCTTCTTCCTTCCTGTCAAACAACCAGTCAATCTTCATTTCATCCACAAATTTACTTATCAACCAACCCCAACTTTTTTTTTCTATATCGTATATAAGGACATATATCATGCACAATATGGGACCCAGCATTGATCCATGTGGTACGCCACTGAATACTGGCTTCCAGGCACACAAACAGTCTTCCACCTCCACCCTCTTCGCCTACCACTAAGCCAGTTTTGGATCCATCTTACCAAACTACCTGGACTCCATGAGCTTCTATCTTCTTTATCAGTCTCACATGTGGGATATTGACAAATGCTTTGCTGAAATCCATATAAACTACATCAGCTGCATGGCCCTCATATATATACTTGGTCACTGCCTCAAAAAAAATCAAATTTGTTAGGTGTGACCTTCCTCTGATAAAGTCATGCCGACTATTCCAGATCAAACTTTGCCCCTCCAAGTGCAAATTACTTCTCTCCTTCAGAATTTTCTTCATTAGTTTCCCAACCACTGACATAAGACTCACTGGTCTGTAATTTCCAGTTTATCTGTACCACGCTTCTTGAAAACTAGAATCACACTAGCTGACCTCCAATGCTCTAGCAGCTCTCTTGTGGCCAAAGAGGAATTAAACATTTTGGTAGAGCCCCCTGTAATTTCCTCCCTTATCTCCCACAGCTGCCTGGGATGCAATTCATCTGGACCTGGGGAATTTGTCAACTTTTAACGACCACCAAAACCTCAAATACCGCCTCACTCTCTATGCCAATCTGCTTAAGAATGTCACAGTTCCTATTATTGAACTCAGTACCTACATCCACCTTATCCCTACTGAAGACAGGTATGAAGTATTCTTTTAACATCCTTCCGATGTCCTTGGCTCCACACACAGATTAACCCCATGATCCCTAATGAGCCCTACTCTTACAGTGGTTATCCACTTCCCCTTGATGTACTTGTAGAATATCTTGGGATGCTCTCTAATCTTATGCTGGTGTTTTCTCATGCACATCTTTGCTCTCTTAATTGCTTTCTTAAGATGCCCCCTCCCCCTCCCCCCGCTGCCCGACACGCACACTATATTCCACTAGGACCTTTATTGATTTGCTCCCTTTGTACTTGTTAAAACCTTTTTTTTCCTTCTGATCCAATCCTGAATATTTCAAGACATCCAGGGTTCACAGGATTTGTTGCTCGTACATTTCACCATAGAGGGAACACATTGGGCCTGTGCTCTGCCCAATTCTTTTTGAAGTTCTCCAATGTTCTGTTGCTTTACCCACAATTAGTTATTCCCAGTCTACTTTGGCCAGTTCCTGCCTTATTTTAATAAGATCTGCCTTCCCTCAAATCAAAACCCTTTCTTGAAAACCACCGTTTTCCTTTTCCATAATAAATGTAAATCATATGTTGTTCCGGCTGCTATGATTAAAATTCTCCCCCACTGTCATCTCAAACAACTGTCTAGCTTCCTTCCCCAGAATTAGGTCCATCAATGCATCATCCCTTGATGGATCTTCTACACATTGGTCTAAAAAGCTCCCTGAATACATTTCAAGAAATCTGCCCTTTCTAAATCCTTTACACTATCATTATCCCAATTAATGTTAGAAGTCACACAACACCAGGTTATAGTCCAACAGGTTTACTTGAAATCATAAGCTTTCGAAGCACTGCGCCTTCATCAGGTGAATTTACCTGACAAATTCACTTGACTTTACCTGACGAAGGAACAGCGCTCTGAAAGCTTGTGATTTCAAATAAACCTGTTGGACCATAACCTTGTGTCGTGTGACTTCTAACCTTGTACACCTCACTCCAACACTGGCACCTCCACATCTTGGCTACCAATTAACGTTGGGGAAGTTGAAATTCTCCAATATAATTACCTGATTATTATTTTCATGCACCTCCATGAATTGTCTACATATCTGTTCTTCTATAGCCTGCTGACTGTTTAAGGGTCTGTACACATTCCCAGCAGCGTGACTGCCCCTGTTTATTTCTAGGTTCTACCCACAAAGCCTCATTTGATGACCTTTTCAAATACTGTCTCTCCTCACTGCAGTATTAGATTCCTTAATTAATAATGCAACACCACCTCCTCTTTTACCCCAACCCATCCTGCCTGAATGGTAAGTTGAGCTGCCAGTCCAGCCCCTCCCTCCACCACGTCCCTGTGATGGCAACGACACTACAATTCCACGTATAAATTCACACCCTCAACTCATCTGCCTTACCTATAATATTTATAGCATTAAAGTGGAGGCCATCCAGCTTCATCCTATACACTTAAAATTCAACATGGCTGAACTCCCACTACCTTGGTTCCTTTACTAACGTATGTTGTGTGCCTATTGAACTAATGCTATGTGTCCCCTCCCCCTGCTGAACTACTTTAAACTCCTCCAAACAGCACTAGCAAATCCACCCACAGGGTGTTTGTCATATTCTGGTTCAGGTGCAGACCATCCCATCTGTACAGGTCTCACCTTCCCCAGAAACAGTCCCAGTGATCCAGGAATCTAAAACCCTACCTCTTGCACTAACTCTTGAGTCAAACATTCATCGGCCCTATGCAACTTTGCTTCATGGATTTAATCATTAAGTTCTACCTGACAACAACTTCACTTCATTTGTCAAAACCGAAAGCACTGCAGATGCTGTAAATCAGGAACAAAAACAATGTTGCTGGAAAAGCCCAGCAGGTCTGGCAGCATCTGTGAAGGATAAAACACAGTTAACGTTTCGGGTCTGGTGACCCTTCCTCAGAGCTTTCCTTCACAGATGCTGCCAGACCTTCTGGGCTTTTCCAGTAACTTTGTTTTTGTTCACTTCATTTGTGTCGCACAGGTACAATTTCCACCAAAAGGCACGCTTTTCCAGCTCTGTCCGAACCCTGCGTATGGAGCCAGCTTTTTAGGTTTTCCAGTTGCACCATAATTTTCTTCTTCTCACAGTCTGCCTGCATTGAATTGCACTGCTGAGATCATTTTATTTCTTTCCTGTTTCCATTTCTCTAGCAATTTGAGATCACAGCTCATTTCACAAAGACATGATTTCTTATAGTTTCTCTTTAAGCTAGTGACAATCCTGGCTTTTGAGACCAGAGTTACTGCACCCAACAGAGCTTTCAACAGGGCATCTACACACTCCAGTGATCACAATAATTTAAACCACATGAGGAAATGTCAACTGTTAATAGCTGAGACATCGCCATGGAAAAAGCAGCAGGGAATGACAGTTTCTCCAAAATCTTAGCTAATTCAAAAAGAAGCAGCTTGATTACATTCCTTTGGTTTGTAGAGAACATTACTCTGGGCAAGAATGTACATAAATTCTAACAAGTGTACATGAACCATGTTACAAGATTAACTGAACTTAAATTGGTTAATGTAGACATTAGCACACTAAAGATTGTTCAGCAAGTGTTGCCCAATTGTAAAATCACATCTAACAGTAGACATTCTATTTTTTTTTGAACGTGTGGGTCTGGTTGGCTATAGTTTATACTTTGCCTATTCCAAACAAGTGAAAGATCATGCTATTTGAGCTGATCCATCCATCATTTGGAATGTAAGCCTATGTGCCTTGCATCGCTTTGACATTGAAATTCATACACAATGTGGATCGATTGTGGAGTAGACAGAATGTGTTTGAAACTGACAGCAGGATCTTTTTAGTGGAAAGTACTGCCTATATAACAACTGTATTGTAGCAGTGTAAAACTGTTTGTTTAACCTGCTTTTCTTGAGATATGTTGTCTTTCCAGGGACTTTTATGGTAGACTGGGCATTTTGCAGTTCAATTTGCAAGTTTCTCCTTTCAGCATTGTTCAAGTCCTACACTGCCAAGCAACAATATTTCATCTTTTACATTCAGGCCTATAAATACAGAAAGATGGTTTATACATAACAAAATACAACTGCTTCCACAGTGCCTTGTTTCTATTTCCCTCAGGACCGATAAGGATTCAGAGTGGCTCCTTAAGATTATAATATTTTCAATGTGGCTTGTTACGATTAAATAGGAGTGATTGCGGATCAAGAATGTCAGAATGCATTAAACGTTATAACAAATCAATTAGAAATCTGTTTTGCAGGTGATAGCTTTCATACTTGTTTTCTTTCTGAAATTACTGATATGCAGAATGAACCATATGTTTTCTTTTAATTAAGCTTCTCATGACATGTTTTCGCATTGCCTCCAGTGTGAATAAATCCATTTGAGAATTCTGTTACTAGGAAGCAGTAGTCAATAAAACAAATGATCATTTTCATGTAAAGTTTTCATTGTGTATAACTTCACTTAATACTCAACTTATTGGCTTACGGATATTGAGCATGAGAATTTTCTATTGTGTATTACAGTGTGATGAATAAAACTTATTTTACTAGTTGCTGGGATTGAAAACTGTTAATATCAATACCACTGATTATGGTGTTGAATTATGATTCAATTTTAATTTAGTTTTAATGTTAGAAAGTTCCTTTCTTGGATATAATGGAAACACTATAATTAATTGAAGTAATCTATCAAAGTATTTCTCATTTAATCTACCCTTGTTAGAACCCATATGGCCTCAACCAAGAAGATTCTCTGCACCCAAGCTAATGTGGTCAATGAACCACAAATTCCATTTTTCTTCATTGCTAGTTCCAAGATAATGCACAATGATTCCAATGCTTGAAGTTATCAAATATCATCATACTGACCACTATGAGGATTGACTGAAAAGGTCATTGGGTTAGAAATTGAATTTCAGCTGGTGGTACAAATTCGGCAGTATGGAATGACCATGGGTTATATGCAGATAATGTAAATGAATATCAGTTGCTGCACAGATGAGTCAACACCAACTGCTTAGGTCAAGTCAAATTTCTATCTAATTTTATCAGACTGCTCAACAGAGTAGAGTTTGTAACCTTAAGAACCCAACCACTTCTGCTTAGGTCCTGCAGCTCCCTCTATTATGGCCTTCCAGATCCACTTTGACCCCCAATGCAGATGCCCTTGGCTCCAATCTCTGATTGCAGATGCATTCCTAACTTTCAAGTGCCAAGCTCAGCTATGTCTCCCAATTGTGGATTTCAGACCTCCCAACACCCAATCTCACAAATGCCACCCCACTACTGCTTCTGCCCTATCCCTGACCTTCATCACTCTGGCAAAGTGAATGTAAGATTGAACCCTGATTCTAGGTATTCACCATACAACAGACAAACAGGCAGAGCAGCCTAAGACAAAGACTTCCTGAGTACCTGAGCATGTAGAGACCAACTTGTGCCCAATTGCACATGTATATTAGTGGCTGAGTGCCCCTTTTAGCTGTACTTCTCTTTTATGGGACCACCTAATATCATGACACATCCACAACTGGATGGCACCTCCATGAATCTGGTCTGCCACTGAGCCAAGTGCAACCTAAGTGCCCCTCCAAAATATATATTTTCTAATTAACCTGTTCAGAAATATTAATACATAACTCTGGAACAGTTAAAATTTGAACCCAGCCTATTGTCTCAGAGGGAGACTACCACTGTGCCACAATAGACCTACCGCCCATTCTAAAATATTAAATTGGACTTTAACGAGATGACAATGAGCTCATTAACAGGATTAACTGACCATATTCCCAAACTGAGCAAAGTCCTGGAGCCTGCCCTTCGACATCCCGAGGAAAACTAGCAGCAGCAGAAACAATGACACAAAACCAGAATACCAATTGGCAACATTATGTTAGTGCCCGCCCAATACGGATTCCCACCCTCAGCAGCACAACTTCTAAACTTTGGCCAGTGGGTGACATGTAAAATTTGTGTCACACAAATCCCAGGAATTGATTGATGAGAGAGAGTCTAACTAGCTCCCTTTGCCATTCAATGACTGGATGTAACACAAAAAAGATTACACTTATACCAGTAACCTCCAAACACTCTGCTGTTTATTTTAAGATTTGTGCTTGTTTCTGGCTAACATGATTACTTATTATGTACGAGTAGTCATCTAGAAGGTTAGGCTCCAAATTTGAAGTCAAAGCCTGAAAAAAATCTCATCTGGAACAAACTTTCAGAAATATTTAAAACTCTCAAAAGACGAGAAAAAAAATTGAGTGCAAGATCTACTGCCACCTTTCTCTGACGGCAGTTAAAGATAATAGCCTTGTGATTTACTGTCTCCCAATGAATATTGTCCATGCTTAAGGAAGTAGTGGCAGCTTTGATGACAGGGAAATAGGTGTGGGAGATGAGGTGGGCTGCTAACAATGTCAGTCGATCCTATTTGAATGTCCTAATTAACAGTCCTGTTTCTATTGGGAATGCAGGCTGCCCAAATCAAATCATGCTGAGAAACTGGAAAAGGGAGCCTCCTGCACTAATTCACTGGACTATTTTTCTCTGCTTTTCATCTGCCTTCTGCTTAAAATGAGCAAATAGAGGGTAGAGATTAAAAAAAAACCCCAGTGAGATTTAGCTGGAGTGTCACAACACAGTCTGATTCTGTCCTTACTTAATAACCACAAACATGCATTTCCAGCAATTAAGTACCTAAACTATGACTGCCCTTTGTCCTTCACTGACTTTGTTATCATCCCAGTGATCAGTTAATTCAACATTCAACATTTGACCATATTTTTCCTAAACTGTGTGCTTAGGGGAGCGGGTGAACATTTTTTACACAAGAAAAATGATGTAAATCAAAATCTTTCACACAGCCTAATAGCTAGCAAATATCATTTAGTATTTATTATTCAGAATTTTATTTTTATCAAATTGAGTAAGGAGTGCCTCTTTAATCAGGAAGAGCAACATGGTTCTTACCACTTGTCATTTATCTATTTTGTTTTCTCAGCAAAGATGTTATTGTCACTACCTGAACAACCATTTTTGAATAAAAATGTGGATCTTTTTCAAATAAGTTTTGTCTCTAAGTATGTTTAACATTATGAAGTACTAGCCTTGTAAAGTACTCATAACATGGATAATTTTTTTATTATGTAACTGCTTTCTTATCTTTTCATCATATTCTTGAATCAAGCCCATGCTGAGAAGGTGTAATTTTCTCTCCGTACGTCAATTATAATAGTCTTGTATGAAATTAATTCGATCAGCCATGTTTCCAAAAGTGATCAGCCAAAAGCACAGAACTGGCTCCAATCACTTATTAATTGATCAAACGATGAGTGTTGTGAAAGTAGAAAATATTAATGTGATACAGTGTGGATTTTCTAATGGTTGGAACTTGTTTGAACAGAGTTAATGACATTTTACTCTTATGGAACAAGGAGCTCTGATATTTCCTACACTCGGTAACTGAAACCTGATGCAGTTCAATTTCCAAATGAATATCATCAACTGAATCAATTCGACTAGATACCAATAAATTAGAAAGCAAGACTATATTCAAAGAAGAACCTGATTGAGAAGCTGGATCTTTTTGGACATAAGAGTATTTAATTTTAGAATATTTTGATGATTCTTTCAGCTAATTTAATACCAGCCATTATTGAATTTAAAATAGTTTACATCATAAATAAACACAAAATGTGCAGCAATAGAAGTTGGATCAACCTAAACTGCATAGCACCTGAATAATTTACAACAACAAACACAGAAATGGGTAAATATTAGAAACGACTTACTTCTGAACAAATGCAGAAAACAGTTTGGTGACCTGGTCCAATTACTGAAGTGCCACCTACTCCAGACAGACAGATTGAATAACGTAGACTGGAATGGCAGTTCTATTACTCACAGAAGTCACTTCTCATAGCTCCTTCTGCCGGACATCTGTCACACCAGAGCTCTGTAATTATCTTCCACTGCACCACAAGTAAGAAGTAATCAGTGACTACATATGTGTCACAATTTGAGGCTGGTGTGACAGAAAACCAAGAACCAAGACATAGACTGCAATCAGGATATGGGCTATCCACAAAATAGATATCTATTCTTTTTAGTAAGACCATGAAAATGTATTTCTAGTATCAATGTGATGCAAAGTATGATTTGTTGAGCACTGGTTGATAAATGAGTGGTCACAATGCAAGAGAAAGTATTTTTGTGCTCTGAACAAGAGTTTCATCTGAAATATCAGTTCATCCTTCCCTTTCAGATTCTGGTTGACTGGCATATACAAAATTTTCTGCTTTGATTTTAGATTTAGAGCATGTATTCTTCCATATGATCTCTACTAACTTACTACCTTGGTGGTATGGACAGAGATCTTAGCATTGTGACCTTGAAAGTGAAACACCATAATCTCATTCTGTTTGGAAATTTCAAATAAGTTACACAGAACTTGACAATGATTGCAATATCTTAAAGTGCAAGTGAACAATTATTCAAAATGTTCACTGTCTCCCAATTTTACTTCTTTTAAAAATATGTTTACTTGATTACACTCTGAGTATGACACTGATGAGGTTTATCTTATTCCTCTTCCACTGAGTAGCAAGAAGGGTTCTGTAATCACTAGTGTATTCTAAACTCTTTAGCTTTCATAAAAGTCTACTTTAAGATGACGTTTTGTTTTAAGATAAAACAGATGAAAATTTTTAAGATATTGCACATTTTTGAGGACTACGTTCCAAAAATTACATATTTATTCAACTTAAATCCAGAGTGAAAATTGTCCAGGCAATCCGAAGCTATGATTAGAAACCCTGTAGTCTGTTAGCTCAACTAGCTAGATGGCTACAGCATGAGACCGAATAACACCAACAATGCATGTTTATACCTTGTACTAGCTGTGGTGAGGAAAGCTATCTCAATGTGCTTGTGGACATTGTGCCCCTCAACATTCTATCTAAATACTATGACTATGGGCTGCATATTGCATGTCCTTGTCATGTGTGCCTTCAGTGGCAATGTCATGTATGATAGATTGGGTGACTAGTTTGCAATATTCCCACTCATTCCTATAACACAAAGGCAGCAGTCTGCCCACAAATTGTAAATAAATAAATTATGCCATGTTAGTTGGCATGGACAGGCAGGAGTGAACATTCTTTTTTAGTGCTTAAAATAGCAGGAAGGAAGAAGTATTATCTTTGTGTGGAACAGATGTTCCATGTCCACTGGGCAACCACCAAGAAGATAGTAGCCTCCTTTCTTCCTATTCACCTATTCTGTTAAACACATCTTCAGATACCAAAAACCTCCTGCCCAAAGCCCCCTGACTTACCTCATTCAGAATCTATCCTTTGTGGGTCTACCTGCTTTTCTGGCAGCATCCACTATGAGGGTCCAATGTTGCTACTGAGGGATGGAATTTCCACTATCCGCCATCCACACACAATGCAATACAGCTGTGGCAGGCATCTTCCAGGCTCGTCTGCTGGCTGACTTTTCTTTTAGGGAGTCGAGCTGTCTACATTCCTGTAATTTTCTACTTTTTGTAATTATAGTATGTAAAGAAACCTAACGTAACCTTTGAAAATGGACAAAACAAATACTACAAAATGGCTTTCTGAAGTCATATGACTATCCTCGTGGCTTGAGCTAGTACTGGGGCTAGACTAAACTTATCAGAGGAAGAAATCAGGAGAGATCTTTTGATAATTCAGTGAATGTTTCCCTACAGGCATGAAACTGGATGGATGCTCATTGCAAACTGATAATCAGAACCATCCAAATTGATGAATGAGATAGTTATAAGTTAACTACTTTGATTAAAAGACCATAGGTAGGACTATTCTCCTGGCTTGACGCACTCAGCATCTAATATGGAAACACGATGTGCCAGTTTTGTAATAGCAGCTACCTTAAGATTCTGTACACAATACTTTAAAACAAAATTGTCTGGGAAGGCCTCTGAGAAACAATATCCTCAGAGAGAAAGTTCTCATCACAAAAGAGAAAGACTTTCCAAAATCAAATGCAGTTCTGTTTAAGGATTCCAGAAAGTCTGCAAGTGCTGTAGCAGCAGAACTAGCAAGGAACAAGAAACTTTCCCCCTCTCACTCTCAACGCTAACTTGGACTCACTATAGAAATACAGTGGCTATAAGAGCAGGTTAGACACCGGGAATACTGCAGCGAGTAACTCACATCCTGACTCTCCAAAGCCTGTCCATTATCTACACAGCACAAGTCAGGAGTGTGATGGAATACTACTCTGTTGATTGGGTGAGTGTAGCTCCAACAATCCTTAAGAAGCTTGACACCATCCAGAACAAAGCAGCCTGCTTGATTGGCACCATATCCATTCTCTCCACCTCCAGTCAGTAGCAGCAATGTGTACAGTCTACCAAAGCACTGCAGAAATTTGCCCTGTACACAAAATGTCCTGACAGCAGCATTAGAATGATATAGCACCATTCATTCTAATACAACAAAGTATAGCACTGAAATGGAGAACGGTAACTGGATTAGAGATATGCTGTGGTGATGCAGTGAAGTGTGTTCATTGCCGACCACATGGACCGAGATGCAGGTGGCTAATCCCCAAAGACTGCGCCCTAAAATGTCAAGGACTCCTATGCAAGGTGGTGGCTCAGAGGACCAAGTAGCAACTTGGAGTCACAAGGTACCCACTCGGACTTTCATGTTGGTAACTGTCGCCGCCTACTTTCTCTCCATCTCATATAGGAAATGCATATCAATGAGACAAGATGAGGTACTACTGGCATTTAAGTGCATGCTACTAGGCGTCTCACTGCTCACTCGTGAGATTCTTGTTTCACCATTCAAACGTTCGTTTCAGAATCTGACTTCTTTTTCTTGATATTGAGAATCTAATTTGTGCGGATATTGTCTTATTTTCCCAACGGACTTGCCGTTGCCCACATTATTCAGGGTCTGCGATGATTCCGTCCATAGTTACTACACAATTTGAACAAAGCAAATAGCAGCGTATTTTTAAGCATATGCAGAAAAAATCCTTTAAAAGCCAACATCTGAACCCACGCAGGGGACCAGAGATAGTTCGGTCAGTTTTTCAAAACCAAGTGAAGTCGAGTCCAAAATCAGATTCGTTTTTTTCATATAGTTAAGATAATTAGAATTTACAATGAATTGTGAATACAATTTAGCAATTTACATTTGTCCAAATATTTGTTCTTAAAGTGATTTTAAAAACTGAATGTAATTTTAAGCAGAGTTGCCATGTTATAACTATTTTAGTAACCATATGCTCAATGTTATAATACTCATTACTACAATGTAATCCATATTGATCCCGCTAATAAATATTCTAAGTATTTAAAGGTCGTATCTCAGACTTAAACTCCCAGAAATATGGATAACAATATCTTAGCATCCTTGGATTAGGATTTTATGTGTTGCTTTTGGTTAACTTAGAGAAGTTGCTTCTATTACAATTTTGTCCCATTCCGAGTGAAATAGCAAGCTGAGAAACAGAAAGTGTGATGATGAGGGCAATGGCAAGGGGAGCAGCAAGCAGGTATGAGGTGGCAGCAGCTGAAGCAGAGAATGGGTAGAGAGGGGAGAAGTGAGTGGAAAGGTGAAGAGGGACAGAGAATGGAAGGGACAGCACCAATGGACACACAACAATGATATCACCGGCACCAACTACCTGTTCCAGTGTAGGTAATCCCTAACTGTCTTTTACCAGTCGTTGTTCAATAGCCACTCTACATTCTGCTGTGTGGGACAGACTAAAGACAGCTTGTTCAAGGTTTTGATGTGAGAACAAAAGTTCAAAATCATTATAAGTAAATGCACGAACTAACCTTAAATTGTAATAAATGCGATCTGAATGTTTCAGCAGTAAAAATGTCGACATAGCCGTAGCGCTGCTCTCTCATTAGAGAGAGATAACTGGTGGTGATTTAATCTGAGGATCACCACACTTCATGTAGGTGTGTGGGAAAGAGGTTGATAAGTGGAACCTTCATGGTAATCTCAGCAGGTACAATAGAACCTGTGCTGTTAGCATCACTCTGCATCACAAACCAGTTGTCCAACCAATTAAGCTAATCAATGCCAAACTGTTCAGGTTGTATATAATGATGACATCGATGGCACTGACTTCCTGTTCCAGTGTGTTGGCATGAGGTACTGCTCCACTTGCTGACAAAAAAGTCGTATTTCAGAATTAACTAACTGACTGGAAATATCTTGAAATGACTCAACCATGTGAGAGATGGTATTTAAGTGTGTGTTTCTTTTTATTCTTCTTTGCAAATTTTAATTTGGTTAAAATTTGCTCACTGTGCTTCAATTGCACCCTCCATTTAATCACCTTTTATGCTTCATTTTTCCTGCATTGGATTTGTCATGGAAATCCCTTCATCAGTTTTAAATATAATTTCCCTCATGTCTCACAATTCCTGCCTATTAACCATTTCTTTGTCAAAAACAATACTTCTTCAATTATGAGACAAACCAATGTTTTATGCATTTAATAATTAGGATTGGAGATTGACAATATGATGTTTGTTTAAATTGTTCAAGAAATCACGCAGAAATTGAATCTATCTAGTGAATAATGTCAAATTAGATATTTCAGACAAGGTATAGTTCATTGCTTCAGTGTTTTCATTGAAAAATTGACAAACCAACCCTGAATTTCATGTGATCCTTTTCTAATGAACTCAATGAGACCACCTGCTATTTAGATCACAAATACCACTTCATTGTCACAGTTAAGGGAGACAGGTATTCAGACCTGTCTCATACAACCTATGGGTATGATTTTGTGGAGAATGTTTCTGTATGTATGCACCGCTATAAGAATGAAGCAGCAAAGGAGCTAATTTTTGCAATGGCACAAAATGGTCAATCTTGGGAAAGGAAAATTGATTGAACTGTTTAACAGGACTGTGGAGGCCAAGTCATAGACAGTCTTTGAGAGAGAGACAGATAGGTTCTTGATTAGTAAGGGGAGCAAAGGAGAATGGGATTGAGAAACATACCAGCTATGATCGACTGACAGAGCAGACTTGATGGGCTGAATGGCCTAATTCTGTTCCTATAACAAGGCCTTATGAGTAATAATTCAAAGTTTTATTGTAACATCTCCAAATATTAAAATTGACCCCAAAAATTTAAACTCAATTCTAGTGGAAAGTATATTACAATCATGAATAATATCTCAGATATGAAACAGGTAGATTTAAATGAAGTACATAGTGAACAGTGAATTGTTTAAAGGACTAAGAAGAGAGCAATTGTACAAATTCTGTGCTTTGCAGGTTCTCTCAGCCTCATCTCCAACATTAAAACACCCTAAAGGACTGCATTATTTTACAATACCTTTTTATCATGTCAGTTTTGTGCAAGACAACAGTGCTAAAGTTGTAATACATTCATCAGTCATATCTGCAATCACCACTGCATATTTTATGTGAATTATTATTTCAGTTTACAATACAAATTATAATAGCTGCTTCCAGGAAATACTGACAGAGTAAAGTGCCTGTCTGACAAGAAGGTACAAGCTTGATGCAACGTTGGCATCCCGGAAATGATTGTAGTATTCAGAAAATGACCTTATAAATCATCATTATTATACTACTATACGTATGTGGCATTCAGAACTATACCATAAACTTTCAGTCTTGCATTCCCTGGTTAAAAATATATATCTAGTGGTATTTTAGTGATAAAATTACTGTGCTTGCAGTTTTACATTTCACATATAATTCTATAAATTCAAGATCATTGTAAGGTGCAGCTCTGCATTTCAAAACTATTAAATACCAAAGCGTAAGAAAAGTTATTATTTATAAAACTCTAGAGATCAGATAAATGTAGCTTCATCTATTTCCCCATGTCCTTTGGTATTAAAGTCAAGGAGATCTCCAAATAGGTTTACTTGTACACTGTGTGATTTACAGAGGATTGTTCATTGCAATACTGCTGTTCTGCTTTCCTAACACATGCAGAAGCAATACATATCTTGTTCTGGATATATCTCACACAAAATACCAGAATTGACTTTACAATACATGTATTTCCCTTGAGATCTTCAACTGCGACATGACATAAAACTTAAAGCCTTTTTTTCCAGCTGGAATAAAAGCAGGGAAATAACATTATTTTCTTTCCAGGTCTGACAGACATCAGCAGTGTGTGCAGTAAAGCTCCTAAGTTCAAGCAAAATGTCAAGGTTACCTTGGATTTTAGGAAAATTCCACTTGAAGTTACTCTATGCCTATTACCCAGAAAATTGTCTTACAAATGATTCAAGTTAGTTTAATGATCTTCAGGAAGAGTTTGATGTCTTTCAAAGCTATAATGTTACTAAGAAAATAAATTATATAAAAATGAACTGGTTCATTAATAGGAGTAATTGGCTTTAAAGAAATCAGAACTTAGACAGAATTCTCTTCGAGGACTTGACAGGGTTGATGTGGGAGAGGCTAGGACCAGAGGGCATAATCTCAGAAGGGTCGCACATTTAAGATACAGATGAGGAGGAATTTCTTCTCTCAAGAGAGTTGTGAATCTGTGGAACTCTTTACTGCAGAGAGCTTTTGAGGCTAGACCATTAAGCATATTCAAAGCGGACATAGACAGATCTTTGTTCAGTAAGGGGATTGAGGGTTATGGGTAGGAGGTAGGAAAGTGAAGGTGAGGATTATCAGATCAGCCATGATCTCATTGAATGGTGGAGCAGACTTGATGGTCTAAATAGCCCAGTATTGCTCTTACATCTTATAGTCTTAAGACAGAATTCATTACCCCGTACAAACTCTGTAAATGGAATGAACCTGTCAGATGCGTGCAGGGAGGATTGTGGGACTAAGAGTGCAGCTTACCACACATTTTGACCCATCGTACTTCTAGCCATTGTGATCTGGGATCCTGGAGGCTACAAAGTTTTGAACAAGCAGAGCCCTATGTCGTTGAACTCATATTTGTTTACTTGACTGACTGCGTACCATCTGCAGCAAGCCAGTTCACCCTCAGCTCTGGTATAACACAACATAATCATCGGAAGTGAATGGACAACAAAGTTGCAGGACAGAACAATTGATGCACAGTTGTGATATGCATTCCCTTCCTTCAAGATTACTCCTCATTACAAAACCTCTCAACTGAGGGGATCCCCTAACCTCACCTTAGAATGGACAGATCCCTACACTACTTCATTCTATCCTTCAACTTTGGTTGATTGATTTATTGTCACATGCACCGAAGCACAGTGTAAAGCTTTGTTTATGAGCAGTACAGGCAGATCATAGTAAGCAAAGGATGTACAGATCAAAAGAGTTAGACAGAGGCATACAGGTTACATTGCACAGGGTGTGCGCTAAGCGAGATCAATGTTAGTGAGATCAGCATTATTTGAGGCTACAGAGTCCATTCATCAGTCTAATAATGGCTGGGAAGAAACTTTTTCTAAACCTGCTGGTGCATGTGTTCAGGATTCTGTATCTTCTGCCTGACGGAAAAGGTTGTAGGTGATCACTATCAGGGTGCAAAGGGTCTGTGATGATGTTGGCGGCCTTTCCATGGCAGCGAGCCATGTAAGTGGAGTCCATGGATGGAAGGTTGGCTTTCATGATGATTTGGGCTGTGCACATCACCTTCTGTAGTTTCTTACGATCCTGGGCAGAGCAGTTGCCATACCAGGCTGTTATGCACCTGGACAGTATGTTTTCAATTGTGCATCTGTAGAAGTTGCTAAGTGTGCTTCTGGACATGCCAAATTTCCTGAGCTGCCTGAGGAAGAAGAGGCGTTGCTGTGCCTTCTTGACTGTCGCATCTATGTGAGAGTTGTAAGTTATTGTCACTTCAAGGAACTTGGCGCTCTCCACCCTCCCAACCTCAGTTCCTTTGATGTCGTTCGGGGCTTGTTCCTCTCCTTTCTTTCTGAAATCAATAATCAGTTCTTTAATTTTGCCAACATCGAGAGACAGATTGTTATCATTGCACCATGTCATCGAGCCCTGTATCTCCCTTCTGTATTTTGACTTGTCGTTGTTAGATATCTGTCCTATTAGGGTGGCGTCATCAGCGAATTTGTAGATGGCATTCATTCAGAATTTGGCAACATAGTTGTGGGTATACAGGGAGTACAGTAGGGGGCTGAGGATGCATCCTTGGGAGGGCTCCAATGTTGAGTGTTATTGTGAAGGAGGTGCAGTTACCTATCCTCACTGATTGCAGTCTGTAGGTCAGAAAGCTGAGGATCCAGTTGCAGAGGGCAGAGCCGATACCAAGGTCACAGAGTTTTGAGATCATTCTGGAGGGGATAATGGTGTTGAAAGCGGAGCTGTAGTCAATGAGCAGGAGTCTGACGTAGGTGTCTTTGTTGTCCAGATGTTCCAGGGATGAATGCAGGGTAGGGATATGGCATCTGCTGTGGATCTGTTACATCAGAAGACAAATTGCAGTGGATCGAGGTGGGCTGGAGACTGGAGTTGATGTGGGCCATGACCAGCCTCTTGAAGCACTTCATGATTATCGAGGTCAGAGCCACTGGGCTGTAGTCATTAAGGCACGTTGCATGTGCTTTCTTAGGTACGGGGATGCTGGTGGACTTCTTGAAGCAGGTGGGGACTTCCGCTTGTTAGAGGGAGAGATTGAAGATGTCGGTGAATATCTCCACCAGTTGGTCTGTACAGGATCTGAGTGCTCAGCTGGGGACACCGTCCGAGTGTGTTGCTCTCCTTGGGTTGACTCCTAGGAAGACTGATCAGACGTCTGCAGTGGTGACCAAAGGAACAGGTGTGTCTGGGACTGTCGGAGCAGGTGTCACTGCACTGGTTGCATTCTGTTCAAACCAAGCATAGAAAGCACTGAGTACTTCAGGGAGGGATGTGTCTTTGTCTGCTATCCTGCTATGCTTCATTTTGCATCCTGTAATGTTGTTTGGGCCACAGGCGGCGGGATCAAATTCCAATCACTCTTCCAGGTTTATGTATAATAAGAACCTTCTTTCTATATTTATAACATGGCCCTGCAAATTAATATGCCTCCCTAATGGAAAGAGCTCTGGAGATGCATAGGGTCCACAATATATTTGTTGCAAATACACAATTATGTATAAACCAATGAATTATACTTTTTTGAAATTTCGTCATGACTTAGGAAAACATGAACATTTTTCATCAACTTTATAATGACAATAAAGGAAAGAAGTCTTGTAAAGATGTGTTGGTGAATAGTAAACAATGAATTGAACATTTGTTTAATTTTGTAATTTCTGTGCTGCCTGAATTGAAATTACATTACTCTAATTGCATACCTTAAAAATCGTAACAGGTTAATAATATATTCCTAAACATACTATTTTATAATATTTTACAATTATGTAACTAAATAAAATCAATGCCAAATAATTTTAAAATTGCAAAAGAAATATAAAATTTGACAGATAGCGACTACAAAGATTGCAGCATTTTGGTGTAAACAATGCATTCTGTGATATATTTATTCAATATCTTCATGACATATTTAGTACGAAAGCTAAAATAAAAACCTTTTGAAATGTGTTTTCTTTTAACAATGTGTTCATGCATTTCTATCACAAAGTAGTAAATGTATTGGGTGTCATTGCTGTAAAAGTATATTATTTAGATCGTTGCCAATTATTGTAAAAATGAAGAGTATGAGACTGAGTATCAAACTAATTTGCGAGCCATGTTATTAGAGGCTATTTAAACCAATCACTTCTGCTATTTTGTTTTGAAATTAACACAATTACCAAATGATAATTTCCTTGCATTTTCTATAAGAAAGATTTTATTAAATTGGAGAGGGTTCAGAAAAGATTTACCAGGATGTTGCTAGGACTGGAGGGTTTGATTAATGAGGAGAGGCTGGACAGGCTGGTTCGTATCTGGAATGAACTGCCAGAAGAAGTGGTAAATGCAGGTACACTTACAACATTTAAAAGATATTTGGATATGTACATGAATAGGAAAGCTTTAGAGGAATATGAGCCAAATGCAGGCAAGTGGGACTAGTTCAGTTTGGGAAATCTGATCAGCATGGACAAGTTGGACTGAAGGGTCTGTTTCTGTGCTGTGCTGTATGATTCTATAGTGAAGTTCAGGTAGAATCCATAGAATCCCTGCATCTAATCCACCTAGCCTGCACATCCCTGGATAATATAGGCAGTTTAGCATGGCCAATCCACCTGAGCTGTACATTTGGACTGTGGGAGGAAATCAGAGCATCCAGTAGAAACCCACGCAGATACAGGGAGAAATGCAAACTCTGTGCAGACAGTCTGCCCGAGGCTGGAATCGAACCAGGATCCCTGCAGCAGTGCTAATCACTATGCCACCATACCACCCTTTGCAAAGCAGTTTCAAGTCTGTGTCATTAACGAGAATGATAGAAGTAGAAAAATTCTATCGAAATCTCATTTTTTTAATACAACATATAAATAGCTTCCAAATAGCTTGGATTGCTTCCAAATATCTTTAGAATTTTTTTCCATCAGTCTTTGAGATAAGCTCATGATCATATAATACATATTGTCCATTACACATCATATAACTCATTGTTTTACAATACCGCAAAACTCGTTCTCCCATAAAACCCATTTATCCATTGCAAGTCACACTCTCATTACACGACCATAGATCTCACTCTGTCCATCGCACAATTGGTTTGCAATTCTACAAGCCTCACTCTATGCAACCACCACATAGTTCAGTTTATCTATTGCATATCAGAAGAACTCATTCTCATTAACTCATTTTGTACTGTACACTACCATAGAATTCATGCTTTTCATGGAAATATCTATACATAATTATTCATATTTTGTTAAAAATTTATATAAACTATATTTCCTTTGTTGTATTTTCCTTGTTCCTGTCGAGAGAGCTGTAATAATTGCAATAAATTTGAGGCACAAAACACTTTTGAATTGAGCAGAATCTATTTTGATGTCAGAACCTGCAGAAAAAAATGTATAGAAACTGTGGTTGGTTTGCATCCACAACCTGAGCTATAAATCTACTCAAGGACCTTAAAAATATAGAAAATGTAAAACGCAGAGGGAGACCATTTAGTCCATCCTGTCTGTGCTAGCCAGAACGGAGCTAACCGGTATAATCTCATTTCCCCGGTCTTAGTTAATTATTCTGCAGATAATGATGCGTTAATTAGACATCTCTTTTTTAATGCAATGAGTTTCTGCTTCTACCTTTTTAGGCAAAATGTTCACTCTGTCACCACCCTCTTACTGGACAAGATTTCTCAACTGCTTCCTAATCCTTCTGCCAACTGATTTAAATTATGCCTCTCTTTTTGGCCTCTGTCAACAGAAATATGTCCTTCCTTTCCGATTCCACCCAATGAATTAACTGTGACCATAACTTGCCTCTTGCCATCGGATCCCATGGTTCTTAGTGACCAGTCTACCATGTGAGACTTAAGCAAAGCCTTGCTAAAAATCACTGGATAAATAGGTAAATAAAAATGTAAAAGTGTCCTTAAAGGAATGTTATTTTCAGAATGATCAGGATAGAGTTCTTTCTTGGGAGAAGTGGGAACCCTGCAAATTGTAAGTCAGGTAGCAAAAAATCATGTGGAACAGTAGACATCTGAAATAATACACCAAGCTCTGTTGCACTGTGAGCTGGATGGATGAGAACTGCATTTTTCCTAAGAAGGTGATTACTATATAAATTCTACTGTAGCAAAGTCATTTATTATATCTCTACATTTTGCATGTGTGTATAAATATGATAAAAACTGATAGTTTTAATTGTAAAACATAAAATATTCATTTTTACTACATTACATTACATTGCAGATGCATAGGAGAAGATAGTGAATTAGTCCAGCTGCATTTGGGGCATTTTCCCAGAAAACCATACCTGCTACCTTGTCACATGTGCCACCTCTATCAGTATGCGGTACTGGATTAAGGTTGTTTGAGGTAATTTGCTGACATCAACTCTCCTTTGTCTTGGGCCTATCTAGTGACCAGTCATTAAGGATACACCAGTATAAGAAAATCTACAAAGAGGCATTGTTCGTATTTACCAAGGAGGATAATTGCATGATAGAAGTAAGTACAACGACATTTGAATTGGCACAATTTCTAGTCCCTTAGGAGGTTGATATATCTGCTCCCTCTGAAAGCTAGAGTAGAACTCCTCATCTCCAATGTGAGACATCAGCTAAATGAGTGGAGTTAATGTATCATGGAATTAATGCATCATGAACATTAACCCCTTCAGAATCATTACCGATACAGCAGTGGTAACACTGGGGAAAAAAATCAGGTCAGAAAATGTATCTTTCGTACTAATTCACAGCTTAAAGTTTACATCTTCTATTAGCAGCAGTAGAATAAAAAAAGAACAACAATCTAAACCACTAGACATTCACAATAGAACTCACACTGATATTGATCAATTTTGACTTTTAAAATCTCACTAAAATGAAGATCATAATGAAAAGCAATCCCAAATTTGCTCACTTTTTTTCTGGTAATGGGATTGAAGTGCAAGGTGACAAGTATAACGTTAGAGATCTATTTTGTATTCATAGAATCATCATGAATCGTGCAGCCTGCCAGAGTGGGACAGCGATTGAAAGAATTGTGACAGAGTACCTCCATCCAATTCCTGACATTGAGATAACTCTGCCAAATATAGCAGGGAAGGGAGAAGGGTACAAAGGGTCTAATCATAGAGTCATAAATATGTACAGCATGGAAACAGACCCTTCAGTCCAACCTGTTTATGCCGACCAGATATCTTAAATGAATCTAGTCCCATTTGCCAGCATTTGGTCCATATCCCTCTAAACCCTTCCTAATCATGTACCCGTCCCGATGCCTTTTAACTTTTGTAATTGTACCTTCCTCCACTACTTTCTCTGGCAGCTCATTCCATACACACACCACAATCTATGTGAAAATGTTGCACCTTAGTCCCTTTTATATCTTTCCCCTCTCACCTTAAACCTATGCCCTCTAGTTTTGGACTCCCTGAGCCTGGGAAAAAGACCTTGGCTCTTCGCCATATCTGTGCCCCTCATGATTTTATAAACCTTTACAAGGTCACCCCTCAACATCTGATGCTACATGGAAAATAACCCCAGCCTCTTCAGCCCCTCCCTATAGCTCAAACCCTCCAACCCTGACAACATCCTTGCAAATCTTTTCTGCACCCTTTCCAATTTAACATTTCAAACTTAAGATTCTCTGAGATCAGCTTTCGGGGACGCTAAATATTTGGACTGCGACTCTAATCAGAATGGCTTGGAAATAACCTTGAATCAATAATCATAGGTAGAAAGTGTTATTCCTATCAAAATAAATTGGCCTGAATAACCACAGAAAGCTAATCAGAAACAGAGCAGATAATAAGCTTGGTTGAAGAGTTAAACTGGCTATGTACTAAGATCAGATGACAGTTATGATGAATTTCTACTCAGTACCATGATGAAAAACATCACAGTTGAGGAGGTTTCAAAGGCAAATAAAATACAAACATGGCTGTCTGATTATAAACTCAAATTCACAGTCCTGTCTAACCCAATAATCTTTCATCCTCTTACTTGCCAAAAGTCTTTCCACCTCTGGCTTAAAAACATTCAAAGACTCTGCTTCCACCACCTTTTCATGAAGAGAGTTTCAAGAACTCACAACCATCTGCGTGAAAAGATTTCACCTCATCTCTGTTTTAAATAGGTTCCCCTTATTTTGAACCCCAACTTCTCGACTCTCCTGTAAGACGAAACATCCTCTCCATATATATCTTGTTAAGACTGTGAAGATGTTAAACGTTTCATTCAAGTTGCATCTTACTTTCTTATAGTTCAGTGGATACAGGCCTAGCCTGTCAAATCTTTCCTCATAAGACAACCTGTTTATTCCAGGTGTTGGTCTGTTACACCTTTTCTGTATTGGTTTGAATGCAATTACATCCTTCCTTAAGTCAGCTGACCAAAATCACACCCACAGCACTGCAGATATGCTTTCAAAAACGCACTCTTGTTAGAACCTTCACTGATTTTTCATTATTTTTGTTTTTATTCTTTTATCAATTTTGAATTATGAACTGGAAAGGACTGGTGGACTTTGGGAAAGCTTGTGGTAAAAGTAAAAGAGTAGATCAAACTAGCTTTGTTTGTTTGTGAGATCAGGCTTGGAGGCTAATTGCAGATCGAGCTTTGATTAAAAAGATTCCACAAACACAGTGACCCTGGGAAGAGCATTGTGTTTATACAGATAGCAGAAATTTGCTGTTAATGAGCTCAGTCCCTGGTGATTGGTTCCAGCAAGTCTGAAAGAGACTCTATGTTCAATTATTGAATGGTAATTGAGGCACCAGGAGGAGTTGATTGGTTTATCAGGGTGGAACCAGAATTAAGGTTTTGGAACTGTGTTTTCTGAAAGATAGTTGTGGGCAGCTGCTGAGACAGGATGAAGATTTGAAAGCTCCTTGCCTAATCTGATACCCCATCTTCTGGAAGCCCAAAGAGTTGAAAGCTGAGTTAGAAGTATTGCTGCCTTTGCCTGGGTGAACTGAGGTGACGCTGATCAGGTAGTTCAGAAAACAGCCAACAATTCAAAATTTATGCCTGTGAAACAACACATCATGAAAGCCAGTTAAGTAATCTGCCATGTTTTATTATTTTCTTTTATTTATTACTTAACCGCGTGTATTTGTCTATCTCTCTTAAAACCCAAAAACTTTTTGGGTTTTAAGCATAGGCATTAATCAGCTGACCATGTTGTTTAATGTTGTCCCTGGTAAAGTTACTTTATATTTAATAGTTAAGTCTTTTGTTTGAGATACCAAACCAGTGGCTGGAAATTCATTGTTTGCAAAGTCTGAGATTGGTCATTAAAAATTCTGGTTAGGAACCATTAGAGCGACCGGTTTAGTTTTACTGTGTTACAGATATGAAGATAGAAAGGCTGTTGTGGTTTGGCTGTCTGTCTCTCTGTTGTAACCTTGTATAACTGAACCATATCCTCCCTTCTTTTGTATTCAATTTCCCTTGCAATGATTCTATTAGTTTTCTAAATTACTTGTTGTACCTGCATAATTGCTCTTTTGTAATTCATGTACCAGAACACTCAGATCCCTTGGCATCTCAGAGCTCTGTAGTTTCTCACCATTACTATATCATTACTATACTATCCCTACAGTGTGGAAACAGGCCATTCCGCCCAACAAGTCCACACTGCTGCTCCAAAGAGCATCCCATTCAAAGCCATTCCCCCACCCTTGCATTTCCCATATCTAACCTACCTAACCTAAACATCCCTGGTCACTATAGGCAATTTAGTATGGCCAACCCACCTACCCTGCACATCTTTGGACTGTGGGAGGAAACCGGAGCACCTGGAGGAAACCCACGCAGATACAGGGAGAATGTGCAAACTCCACACAGACAGTCGCCCGAGGCTGGAATTGAACCCGGGTCCCTGGCGCTGTGAGGTAGCAGTGCTAACCACTGATGACATACTTTTTTAATCCTTCTGCCAAAATGGACAATTTCATATTTTCTCACAATAAACTCCATTTGCCTTATTTTCCCCACTGATTGAACATACCTATATCTTTTTGTGGCCTTCTTATGGTCTCTTCACAACTTACTACCTTTGTGTCATCAGCAAATTTGGCATCCATTCCTCCTGTACTTTCATCCAAGCCATTTATGTAAATTGAAAACAGTTGAGGCCCCAGCACTGATCCCTGCAACATATCACTTGTTACATCTCGCAAAAACAATAAATAAATTAAACTCAAAGAAACTTTTACTTATGTTTCCAGCCTTGGGTGACCTGAAGGACGCAAAATATTTCTTTTTTTTTTAGTGACGCTTCCCTAACTAATCTTCCACATGGTTATTTGAGTACAGCTGAGTTTATGATATTCCTGGTGAATGAAAATGGAAATGTGTTGTCCCTTGGCTCAAAAAAACCCATGAAAATAGGAAGTGTGGTTAAATGCACTCCAGCAGCAGAAACCCTTACTTCAGCAGAAGCAACAGATGTGGGATTTTACTTTTCAGACATTTTGAGGAGAATTCTATATCAAGAGCATTCTGAAAAATGTTCACCTATTGAAATGTCTGTGGATAACCATTCGCTATGGGATAAGTAAAACAAAAAAACAGTGGATGCTGGAAATGTGAAACAAAAAACAGAAATTGCTGAAGAAAATCAGCAGGTCTAGCAACATCTGTGGAGAGAAAACAGAGTTAATACTTTGGGTCTGGTGACCCTTCTTTAGAACTATTAGTAGGTAGGAAAAGATGGTTTATATGCTGAAGACAGGAATAAGAAAACAGGTAGAGGCAGAGCCGAGACAGAAAGACAGTTAGGCAGATGAAGGGATAGATAATGGTAAGCTGAGGAGAAACAAAAGCTTGTAATGGGGACCATAAATAGGTGAAGCTGGGTCGACAGTGCTGAAAGCAGCGCATGTCATGACAGGGCCAGGGGTGTGGTGGTGGGTAAAGGGCATAAAGGAAGATATTTAGATTCTAAAATTATTAAACTTGATATTGAGTTCTGAAGGCTGCAGGGCCCACAAGTGGAAAATGCGATGCTGTTATTCCAGCTTGTGGGGAACATTGTTGGAGCACTGCAACAGGCCCGAAATGAAAATGTTGACTAGGGAACATGGTAGTATATTGAAGTGGCAGGTAACTGGAGGCTTGGGATCCTTTTTGCACAGTGTGAGTGAGAACAGGTTAAGGATTGACCTTGCTGGTGAATGTTAGACAGAAAAGACCATTGAAGGTAAAATGGGTCAATACAAGTCACCAATTTCTGGGCTGCTTTATAGAAAAGGAATACTTGCTCAAAGAAATTATTGGAGGAGAGGGCCTTTTACATAATTTGGAAAATAACTTTTCTCATCAACATGCTTTATAATTAACTGAGTGTGTCAAGTTTCTGTTGTTTAAAGAAAGAAAGGGGATTCTGTTAGTGGAATGTTAATTACATTGTTAAGCTAAACAGGTAACAGGCATTTTAATTAAGTACAGGTACTGTGGTAGTGTTCCTACCTCTGAGCCAGAGGACCCAGGTTCAAGTCCCACCTGCTCTCCAAGTGTGTAATAATGCATCTCTGAACAGGTTGCTGAGAAAATATATTAATGCATTTTCAGGGCTCTTGTAGCTCAGTAGGAATATCTATACTACTGGACCAGACAGCTCAAGTTCAAGTTCACCTACTCTGGAACTGTGTCACAACATGCCTGAACAGGAATTTTAAAAAGTCTTCGGATGAAATGGCACCAATGTTGTTACGTTCTTCTTTTAGAAGGGTCTTGTGGTGCAGTAATCATGACTCCACCATTCAGACAGGGGCCAGGTTTCAAGTCCCACTTGCTCCAGAGGTGTATCATAACATCTCTGAACTGGTTGATTCGAAAATATCTTAAAGTATTTCTGAAGAGAGTGCTCTTTTCACTGAGGTAGTTGGGAGGAAGGAACCATATGCAAAGGTAGAACCATACGTTCAGGGAAAAGGTCACCCGACTCGAAACATTAACTCTGACCTTTCTTCACAGATGCTGCCAGACCTGTTGAGCTTTTCAAACAACCTGTTTTTGTTCCTGATTTACAGCATCCACAGTTCTTTGGGTTTTTATGAACGATATAAGTTTGCATTCTGCAAACAAACCTATTATCAAGGAAAATAACAGTGTCTAGTTTTATATTTCACCACTGGATTTGAGATTAAATTAACAACCGGTGAATCTTCTGCAAAAACATTTGAATAGGATGTTAGTGCTATTCATGTCACCATCATGCAATCGCACCCTATTGAACCTGGAACAAGAATGTGAAGTAGTGCTCTTGTTTCTGCTGCCTCTCACCATCTGGCTAGATGGTGGCTGTCCAGCTTATGCAGTTGGCTGACCCCCTTGCTGTAGCTGAAATCGCCCCACCCCACATCCTGCTGTGTTATTTGCTGCCCCCTTCACAGTCCCACAGTTGCAAATTCCGTAGTGTTAAATAGCAAACCTGTACACTTTGTAAGGCGAGATTGTGCCACTCCATCACTATAGATTCAACAATATAAGTGATAGATGTCTTCAAGATCTATAGTTAGGCAGTGAACAAGTTTATTTCTGTTCTGAAGTGTCACTGGATCTGAAACATTAATTTTGCTTTCTCTCCAAGATGTTGCCAGACTGGCTGAGTTTCTTCAGTAACTTCTGTTTCAGATTTCCAGTATCTGCAGTTTTTTGTTTGTTTTATTTACTTGCTTAGAGATGTCACAGGTACTGCAACTGCATGGGCTGAGAGTGCAACCCCTACACAAATTGCATTTGGTGCGAATTGTGATACTGGCAGTTAAGATTTGGATTTAAATGAGTTCAACTTCATGGACAGTGGAAAATGGCAGGTTGGTCTCATCAGCATTGAAATATTCAGTTTGAAAAATAATAAAGCTGTGGTTGAGCTGAGGCAGAGCCACAGCAGAGTGATGTTATGAAATTGTAAATAGGAGGTATTATTGATGATGCAGATATATTGTCAGAAATTGATTTCAGGGTCAGACAGAACACCACCTCCGAAGATCAAGCGTGTGATCTCTCATAAGATGCACTTGAAAACTATTCCCTTGCATCCTCCACCAGCATAGAGATTCTCATCTCTGTGGGTACACTTACTAGTTGGACTTGGGGAAACAATCTGGCTAGTGAATTGCTAACAAAAGCCCATAGCTGGTGGACGGAGAAGCTTTTGGAAGCTCTGATAGATGGAGGACTGCTGGGGTCTCGGCACCATATGGAAATAGCTTTGTATTCAGCTATAAGTGACATGGCCAAACTGCAAAGAGAGGCATAGGAACAGCAAGCAGTGTACCAGAGGTCTTCAGTAAATTGGAGCGAAAGGTGGAAGAGTCTGTCAATGTCCTCAGTAATGTCCAAGCTTACCTATGAGTTCCTGAACCAATAGTGTGAATGGTGTTCTTTTGTCACAACCTTTTCCTTCTTAACTCTTATGTCACTTTTTCCAATCCCACATATTAGTTTTACCCATGACAAACCAGATATGCCTTTGGATTATTCACAAAGCACAGGAGTCAAAGGAGCACATGAATGATCGCAGCCCTCCCAATGGTGGCAAGGAGACGCTCTCCACGGTTTCAGATGTGGGATCCAGACCACAACGTGGACTGGTTTATCAATCCCAGAATTGAAATTAGTTTGGCAGTTGGCGCCTCTTTGCCTGAATGACTTTTCTTCAATGTTCACAGTTTGCCATTGGTAGAAAACAAGTGTTGGGTCTGGAGCTAGTGTTCCTGAGGGGTAAGGTTAGGCAGGGGTATAGCTGCCCGTTTAATCCTGACACTCTCTGGCCTTGCAGATCATGAACCGATCCTGGTGTTTAAAGCGGTGACATTTTTCCCCGATCAAACTCGACTTTAACCTGTTTACTTTTTTTCCCCCAGGTTACTAGCTCGATGAGAATGAAGACACACAGTTTGAAGGAGAATCCAGTTCGATGCCCAAAAACAGTTCGTCTGTACCCCGCCCGCTGACTCACTAATTCTTCCGGGTCGCTGCTGCAACCGGAAGGAGCAGCCAGTCGTGACCCCGGAAGCAGTGTTTGGAGGGCCGGGTGAATATGGCGGCGCCCGGGAGGAGCTGAGAGTAGTTTCTGAACGGACTGAGTCCGGAATGATGGAGGGCAGAGAGTTTCTCGCCTCTCTTGTGGTGAGCACTTCTATTAGAAGCGTGTGACTGCTTCCGTTGAAAAACTTATTTGCAGGAAAGGAGAGAACCAGTTTGGTTTTACACGTCTAGCACGAGTCAAACAGGAAAATAATATGGAACTCTTAACAAGGAGCGTTTTAATGGTTTTTATTGGCAGGTTTTAACCGATGCTTTGCATTTTGGTCTGTTATTAAACTGCAAGAATTATGGAGGCAATAGTATAATTAAATTTCTTCCCAGCAATCAATGAATGAACAGTTGAAGTAAAACCCTGCCCTGTGTATATTGTACCAGCTATCATTTTCATTTATTTATGAGTCCCTAAAATATTTATAGACACTTTTCGTTGTGTTTGGAGCATTGATGGTAAAGTTAGGAGATTTGCTTTGTTAACCTGCCGAATGGCATCTATTGATTTAAAGATAATTACTTTAAAATGAATTCTGCGTTTCAAACAGTAGCTACATTTCAAAAGTGCTTTGTTGACTGTTGAATGAATTGGGATGCTTTGGAGTTGTCAGAGGTGTTGAGTAAATTCAAGTCTGTCAAATTTTTTTTCTTAAACGCTAGAAACTTCACACAAATGAATTCAAGGAGTCAATGTTTTACATAGGAACATAACAGCAGGAGTAGGCCTTTCACCTTTGATGCCTACTCTGCCATCCAATAAAACATGACTCATCTGGTTGTTGGGCTCAGCTCCATTTTCTTGCCTGTCCCCTCTCCCATTCTTGATTTTCTTGTCTTTCAAAGTCAGAAGTCACATGACACTACGTTATAGACTAACAGATTTATTTGAAATCATGAGCTTGTGGAGCGTCGTTCATTTGTCAGGTGAAGTGGAGGGAAACACACAGGCACAGAATTTGTAGGCAGAGAGATAATGGCCATTATTCCCTGATTAAATTATTCCTGATTGCAACTATATTTCTCCTTACTCCCACTTCTTGAATGGCTCGCTATACCATGGTGCTACGGTCAGTTCGCTCATCCTTCCTACAGCCCCCGCTCTCCCCCCAGGGAGCTAGAATCTCAAACGTGTTAGACAAGCTCAAGGGCTGAAGCTCCTTCAGTACTTTATCCTAATCTAAGGGGTGTGACTGCCTGCTGATACACAGCTTTCAAGTAACACACTCGCTGGCTGTTTCTCCCGGTGATGTGTTGCAGTGTTTGAAGCCAAGACTCCAGCTCAACCACACTGAGCCAGAGTTCCTCAAGAAACCAACAGTTGCTGCAGATGGGGTCACTGGGGTCCACCAGCTCCCACATCATTGCAGGTGCAACAGGCCTCCAATCTATTTTAGTTGTTTCTTAATTTAACTTTTTAAAAATTTCCTACTGGTTATTTAGTTGTAAACTGTAAATATTTCTTCTCTTTAAATTTAATCTGGAAGTAACCGATAAGTCAAATGAGTAGCTATCATCAACCAATGAATGTACGGTTCATCTGAGACATCACTCTTTTGAGCCAGGCTCCAATTTATCTTATTAAAAAAAGTCCTTACAAACTATGAACCAAAAAAAATCAAAAAAACGCCTCTTTCCTTCTGTTCCTCAGCAATGTTGTTGGCTCTCAACTGCCCCCTCGGGAATTATGGATGGGCAATAAATTCTGGCCCAGCTAGTGATGGCTATATTCCGCTAGTGATGGCTATATTCCATCAGTGAATAAGAACAAAGCAGCTTTTGTATCAGGATGAACACAGCAGGCCAAGCAGCATCAGAGGAGCAGGAAGGCTGACGTTTCGGGCCTAGACCCTCCTTCAGAAAC